>NW_006239201.1:8606-27368 GCF_000226075.1 Solanum tuberosum | reverse complement strand
GTCTGTTTTAGTGGGCTATGGATCCACTCAAAAGGGGTACAAGTTGTACAACTTGGACAACAAGACTTTCTTTGTCAATAGAGATGTGGTTTCTTAGAGTCTGTGTTTCCCTTCAAAACCTGTCATACTACTTCACAAAATCCAGTTCCCATATTAGACTTGCTCAACTATGATGATCTGATCACTGTGGTACCACCTCCTATGACCAATGTACCACCTACTTATTCAGACAATACTCTCTCACAACAGAATCTTCTCTCACCATTGCTTTTTGATCATGTTGATCCTCCACCTCCACTACGAAGGTCTGCTAGGAGTTCCAAACCTCCAATCTGGCATAAGGACTACCTTACTAAGAATGGGACTAGCAAGTGTCTCTACTCCATCGCTTCAGTCCTGGATTACACTGGCTTATCTGAGAAATATCAAAGTTTTGTTTCCAAATTCTCAGTTGAAACTGAGCCTGCTACTTATGCTGAAGCTACTCAGGATGTTAGATGGGTGGAAGCAATGCAGAATGAAATAAAAGCCTTAGAAGATAATAAGACTTGGGAACTAGTAGACTTGCCAAAGAACAAGAAGGCCATTGGTTGTAGATGGGTTTACAAAGTTAAGTATAATGTTGATGGTGGTGTGGAAAGGTTTAAGGCAAGGTTGGTTGCTAAGGGATATAATCAGAAGGAGGGCTTTTATTATCAAGAGACCTTCTCACCAGTGGTCAAAATGGCTACAGTAAGGTCTGTTATTTCTATTGCAGCTGCTAGTCATTGGCACATCCATCAAATGGATGTTTACAATGCTTTCTTACAAAGAGATCTTTATGAAGAGGTGTATATGACCCTGCCTGAAGGTTTCAGTAGGGAGTCTGGAAACAATCAAGCATGCAGATTATTAAAATCACTTTATGGGCTAAAATAAGCTTCAAGATAGTGGAACATCAAGCTTACAAATACCTTGGTTGAATCAGGGTTCCATCAAAGTACACGAGATTACTCTTTGTTTACAAAAAGGAAGAAAGACAAGATAATGATAGTACTCATCTATGTAGATGATCTATTATTGACAGGGAATGATTCTGCCATGATTCAACATACTAAGAAGGTTTTACAACATGCTTTTAAGATCAAGGATTTAGGAGAACTCAGATATTTCCTTGGTTTGGGATTTGCTAGGAGTGATGCTGGAATTTTAATACACAAGAGGAAGTATGCCTTAGAACTCATATCAGCCATGGGGTTAGCAGGTGCTAAACCAGTTTCAACTCCAATGGAATTGAATCAAAAGCTTACTACAGTGGAATTTGATGACAACATACCACCTACACGTCCTGATGAAGTGTTGAAGGATCCTGCTAGCTATCAAAGGTTAATTGGGAGGTTGTTGTACCTCACCACCACCAGACCAGATATATCATTTGTTGTGCAATGTTTAAGCCAGTTTATGCATTCTCCAAAGGCTTCACATATGGTGGCTACACTTAGATTAGTGAGATATTTGAAGTCAACACCAGGTCTAGGTATTCTGATGTCATCTATAGAGGGAAATGAGCTGCAAGTGTTTTGTGATGCAGACTAGGGTGCATGCATTAATAGTAGAAGATCAATCACAGGGTACCTGGTACAATATGGAGGTTCACCTATATCTTGGAAGTCTAAGAAACAGGTGACAATGTCTAGAAGCTCAGCAGAAGCAGAATATAGAGCCATGGCTTCTACAACTGCTGAAATAGTTTGGATTGTTGGTTTCTTTGAAGAACTTGGAGTCAAGATTAATCTTCTTGTACCATTATATTCAGACAACACTTCTGCACTGCAGATAGCAACTAATCCAGTCTTCCATGAGAGGACAAAGCACATAGACATTGATTGCCATTTTGTGAGGGAAAAGATCCAAGAAGGGCTGATTGTCACAGCCTATTTGCCTTCATCTGAACAGCCTGCTGATGTTTTCACTAAGGCTCTTGGAAGAGATCCTCATACATATCTTGTGTCCAAGCTAGGAATGAAGAACATCTTCATAGCTCCTAGCTTGAAGGAGGGTGTAAAAGAGTTGAACAAATGCATTGATGTGCACTGAAGATATATTAGTGTGCATCATACATTATGGTGTGGATCACACACTTAATTGTATAGCTAGGCAAAGTTAGTTACAATAAGTTGTTGCAGTTAGTTCAAAACAGTTAGCATTTGAGTCTGTTAGATTAGATCACAACATTAACAGCATGTTGTATATAATGTACATCTCAGATTGAGAAATAATCAATGAAGCTAAATGTTCTTCTTGCTTAATCTGTATTGCTTTGTGTGTTCTTAGCTCGAGTTGAGTTTTGGCTATGGATTCTTCCCAGATTCCATAAGCTTCACACAGGTCAGGGTAAGTGTATAACAATTGGACATCATAGAAACAGTAGTACTATAAGTACACAAAATCAACGAAAAGATAAACAATCTGTCTGAAACAAAAAAAAATGTAAATCTTGAATTGAAACTTATTATGTTAAAGAAGTTGGAGAATCACTACAAGACATTGAACCAAGTTCTACAATGAATAAACAGCTACACCATCTTTTTTCCCTTTCTACAAACCCCCCAAAAAAAAAAAGTTCTTGTCAAAAAACCAAGAATTTAAGCAGATTACAAAAATTATTGTGTTAGTAAGCACTTTATTTTCAAACATGTACAAGTGCCAACCCCCAACTGCCCCTATCCATGCAGGAAAAAGATTCCACTGCAGGAAGCTAAATGTAATATTCAACTAATATACTTCCCTTGTGTTATATAATCTTTACACTTACAATATTTATTATTAACAAAACAAAAAAGGAATCTCCAAAACCCCATCTACTTACTTATCTTCCTCCAGTTTATCCTTTTCAACCTCATTAAAGCAAAAGACGCGTCTCGGATTGATGTTTCATCTGTTGTCTAGCTTGTTGTTGGGACCAGTAAGCATGAGCAATGAGGACTCGGTCGAGGAGTTCCTGAGGCACAGGCTCACCTCTCCTTTGTTGAGGAGATATTCGCGCTGTGTGCACCAGTGTTTTCCATTTGTCCTGAAGAAACGTGAACACAAACATCACGCGTTTATTATAACATACAAGGAACACATTTTAATTTTCAAAACAAGAATTACACGTTTAATCGAGCCTGCACGACCAAGGAACAAGTTGTGCTGAGCTGATCGTGACCAAGCTCAATCGTTTGAAACTAGTTGGACCGGGCCAAGCCCCAAGGCGGCTCGGCTCTTTGTCCAGGCAGCCAAACTTAATCAAGAGGATAACTTATAATTTCATTTTCCTTCCTCCAAAATTCACATTTAAATGTGGAAACGAATAAGGAGCTAATCAAGAAGAAGCTAAAGTGGAAACTACAGGAATGAGCAACATATGAAGAGTCTAATGCCCTTGATTCAAGTAGGCAGAGTGACAATTTGAAGGTGAGTTACCGAAATGCAAGAGATTTAGTGCAGTTTGTACCTTTAAATCGACATAAGTTCTGTGTTTGGCGTTATCAAAAGCTCGCATTTTGACATCACGCCACCTGCAAAGATAGCAAAGACAAAAGGAACTTTTGAGGTCAGCATTTGCATACAACTATTAAGAAGATACAAATTTAAGCGAGTATGGCTCATTTCGATATACCTTCCAGTTCCAAGCTTCTCAACAGCTTGAACAAGTGCTTCCACTTCGAAAACAGAAAAAGGTCTACGGATTCGACGCTGCACAGTTTCACATCGCTTGGGCTTTCGCATTGGAACTACAGCCAAGGCTTCTGCATCCATTGCAGCAACTGGAACCAATGCTCTTGAATCTGCAGCATTTTTCTCCAGAGAGGCATCAGGAGGGGATGGAGCTGAATCGTGATCGCTTTCAATGAAGTTACTCAAATTTGTTCCTGAATAATCCGGGAAGGCATTATACGTCTCCTGTTGCATGCCATTATGAATAATAGTAGAACCAGGTGAGCACCTGCTAAGAAATATATGGCAAACTTAACAAGACTTTTTTTAAGAAGGTTTTAGGAAGAACAGAATAAGGGCCTGCCACCTTCCACAAAAAGCAACATCAGATAGAGAAAAAAGAGGACAAGAGACTAACAGGGTTAAAGAGAGTAGCAATATCTCAGGTGTCCCGAGTTGAAAGCAAATGTAGACTTTAACTACACATAACGACATGCATACATTTGCAAGAATTAATTCATCAATAAAACTGAAGCGTCACCAACTCCATTGACTAACTACAGCTAGTTGAATGCCAAAATTAAGCTAGTGAAACTTAAAGACTATACAATAATTAATGCCAAAAAGAGATCGTCGAGCATATGAAATACCTTGTTAGTGGTTGAGGTGTCTCACAAGGAAGTACAGGAGAACGACCTTCTGGACCTAGAGGTGGGGAAGCTCGAGAGGGGCTAGGCTCCAGGGTAAAACCAAGAGCATCAAGTTTGTCATCATGTGAAATTCCAGCCTGAAATAAGGTCTTGCTGTCATCTCTAACCTTCTTACCCTGAAAAACTACACCAATCCGCAGCCCACCACCAAGTATTGCCGTCACTGCTTCCATTACGGTCCTCTGCAGAGTATTAGAAGCATAAAGAGTGAATTTCTATGTTTGAATCTGGAAAAGAGAAACAAAGAATTCTGCAGCAATACTACTGAAAGAACCTTATTTAAGTGAACAGATTATAGCATTTAGAATTAACACTTTCACATGCCTTTAAAGAACCAACAGTTGCATTTTCCGGAATCTCAACAAAAAGCTCAGGAACTCTGAAAGACTTGATCTTGAGCTTCACTGAGGATAAACATCTTTGTAACATCAGAAACTCTTCAAATGAAAAATTGCCATAAAAGAATCATTGCTTAGTCCAAAAGAAGGCCTTCTCACCATGGGAGTCATTAGACCTGAAGGATGCACTAGCTGCTTTGGGGATTGACGTCCCAGCTGCTGCACAGGCTGTCAGATTCCATATGCAGAGGGGGAATAGGTACCAATTAGAACTGGGAATGCATACACACCAACATGTGCAAGTAATGACTGTGAATAATGTGCATGTTTTTCACTGTAGGCAGGGTTTCAGAAGAAGACAACAAACCTCCTGAAGATGCTAGACTATAACCGGATGCATCTCTATTTAAGTCTTTTGTTGGAGAACTACATATTCCATCACTACTCCCTCCATCAGAATTGGAGAACGAGTTACAATAATAGAGCTTTCTTTTCTTGAAAGGAAAATCTCTCTGAGACCTTTCGCTCGTGTAGACATTTTCCCTTTTCTGGTAGACATGCCTTGTTTCATTATCTGGAGAGATGCTTGCTATGTCAAATCCAGGAAGTTAAAAGCTGAAGGTCAGAACCAAAATAAACAATAAAAAACACTCACCAACATTGACATGTCCCTCATCATCAGATTGCGGATTTACTTCCCAGTATTTGGATGCCTGTAACTTCCTCATCCTCCAATCTCCTACATGCGGTGCTGGCCTGAAGGCCATATTTCTGGTGCTAGGTTGAGTGCACCCACAAGATTTTTCGTCATCATCTTTGTTAGCTAACTGTACATCATTCCGGATCACCGGAAAGGACCCAAAAGGATCAGGGTCCGTAGAAAGAGATAACTTTACAGTATTGTCCGAAGCAACAAGCATTGAACGCTTCCTATCCCAAGGATCAGGAAACTCTGAACTGCAAACTGCAGCCCTCTTATTCGTTGTAATCGCTGCATCATTTGACAGGTTGATTTTCACTTGTTTTTTACTTTCAGTGCCTAATGTACAGCTAGAAAAATCTCCACAACCAGATAACTCATGTTCTACCTTAGTAGAACAGTTCCTGTTTTCAGTTTTGCGTTCACCATTTATGAATAGTTCTGCAGAACCCAACTTCTCCGAGCAATCTGAACTTGTAATTACAGATGCTGGTCCAGATAACGTATCTGTCGATTTGCTTAAACAATGATTTACTACAGGAGCTTCTGAAACAATCTGAGAAATGAAGAACCCCCGCTCCTGGCACTGCTCATTACAACGATTTTCTTTTAATGGTGTATCTTCATCCTCCTTAACCGTCTCAGTAGTATCTTTCAGAACTGCAGACTGATCTTTCCCACTAGATTTTGAAGTGCTTTCTCCTTCCAGGAGTAACTTCCCAGCTACAGTAGTCAACAAGTCAAAAGCACACATTTCATTGCTATCAGATTTCTTCCTAATATTTCCCCTTCCCTAAAAATATCGACAACGAAATAAGATTAGAATGAGTACCTCAAGTCAAAAACATTAAGGCGAAATAACAATCGCATATGAAAAGTGAAGTTACCCTGGCTGATCTCGTAGCTCGGGGAATATGAGGCACCTGATAGCCAATGAATCCATAATCTAACCTCTTGTGCAACTCCATATCTCAGAAATCATAGGACTAAACATTCAGAAAACACGAAACACCAGCAGTCTTTGATCTACTTTACAGTATGAAAACCACATATCTATACATCCCTCCAGATAAGCAGTGCAAGTACATGAAATAATCTAAAGAAGAAACCTGCCAGATCACAAATCACGAATCAAGACATTGAGGTAAAAGTATTGGAAATCAAGCACAGAGGTGTAAAAAATCAGGAAACAAAAAAGGCAACACAACAGAATGCCCACATTTTCATTAATGCTAGCTTAAGAAAAAAAATCCAAGGAGACTGGCACTTTGTATTACAGAACTTTAAGCTGAATTCAACCCACAGAAAAGTTATTGGTTTTTTCACTTGACACTTAAATGATGATTATAAAAGGGAATAATCTTAAAATTTTTATCATAACTACATTTTCCACAATATCCTAAAACCTTTTACTATCCAATCCAAAAGCATACAAAGATAAAGTATGATCTCAATTTCAAATTTAAAAGAAGCTATTCCCTCCAAGTAATGCTACACAAAATATGGCAAGATCTTAATCATAAGAAACCACAAGAATCAAAAATCACTGAATCAGAACTATAAGAATGACAAGAAAGATAATCACCAACATTATGACAGAAAAGAACATGTTTTGATCAAACAAAAAAAAGCGCCAGTATAATTCCAACATGACATGTTTGATGAGAAGGAAACAAACATGTTGCTTTTTTCCTCAGAAAAAGGAAAAGAGGAAAGAAGCCATTTCCACATGAGGGTAAAGTAATTATGCAAATCTTAATGAAATCCATGAATCCCAACTCCCCATAAACCCAAAGATTGGAGGTGAAATTAAGAAAAAAGAACTTACAAAGATGATACAAAAAGAAAGCAATTAGATCAACCAAACCAAACCTAGCAAATTCAAGAATCCACTTGGGAAATATCAATAGATCTAATCTAAGACACCCTGATTTTCACAGAAAAGCTTTTTGGGGGACCAAATTCTGAAAAGAACTTAGAAGAAAGGGAAAAAGCTTCAATTTCTTAAAATGCTTTGTTGGTAGCAGAGATGCAGAAAAAAACAAAATGTTTTCCACAATCCAATCAGGTTCTGAACAAAGATTGGAACTTTATGCAAATTATGCACCAGAAAAAAAAAATGGATCACATCACCTTTAAAGAAACAATTTTTTCTTCAAACCCCATTAAACCATACTTAAAGAACTTAAAAGGCAAAGCATCAACAGTTTCTTCTACTTTGACAGGATTTTCTCCCCAATCCAACCAAGTACCAAACAAAAGATAGCATCTTTATTCAAATTGTGCATAGAAAGAAGAAAAAAAAATGAATCACATCACCTTAAAGCAACCAAATTTTCCTCAAACTTCATCACAATTTACCCATGAAACACTTAAAACTAACAAATTCAACAATTTCTTCTAATTTCTCAAGATTTTCTCCTCAACCCAACAAGTCTCTGAAACCAAAGATTGGAACTTTATGAAAAAATTTACAATCAAAGAAGAAACAAATGGATCACCATCACCCATCACATCACCTTAAAGCAACCAAATTTTCATCTTTTTTTTCCCTTCAAAAACCATTAAATCCCCACAAAAATTCTCAACAAAGATGAAACTTTATGCAACCAAACAGGATATTCAACTGTTATAAACAAAAGATTACAACTTTATACACACAAACAACAATAAAGAAACATGTCACATCACACCTTAAAACAACCAAACTGCCATCAAAATTCACCAAAAATAAAATAAAAATTCAAGAATCACCCAAATTGTGTATACATACTTAGTAACCAATAATTGTGAAATGCAATTTTTTTATTTTTCACCATGACCCAAAAACCCTGTGAAAACCACCCCCAAACATTGTCTTAAACCCCAGTTCTTTATACACTTACATCCATGACCGGAACTGTCGGTAAAATACCGGTTGATTCACTGGCAATAACAGGTCACTGGTGAAAAAACTATGCAAAGACCGGTTCTTTGCCAAATGGTGGGCCCATATACAATGTGATGTTGCCACGTGGAGGGTCAAACGGATCAGTTGGTTTTGGTTGGTTTATACACTATCAGGTAAAAACGTTGGGTCATCAAATTTTCTTTTTTTTCAAAACTTTTTCTTTTGTTGTGTCTTTAAAATTATCCCTTTCATGTACAATCCGACAAAATTGGAAAAAAAATAGTCTTCATTTGTTCGGAAAAATTACAATTCAATATCTTTGAGCGATTTAATTTATAAAATAATTAATTTTTTTGTATATTTAAGTATATTATACATAGTCAATGTATAGATTATGTTGATGAATTCATTTGGTTAAAATTTGCTTGCATACTATCTGTTTCTGATCTTACTTGATCGAATTGCACTGAATATTGTTACAGTTAAAAAAATATGGAATTATTTCGTTATAATCTTGGACTTTAGAAGTTATTTTGCAATGCCCTTATATAAAATTAATTAAAAGCTCTAAATTTATGTAGTACTAATAAATAATGAGCATAAAACTAAAAGTATATTTATATAGTTAATGTTGATAAAATAAAGTATAATAGGGAAAAAGGATAAATATACCCCCGAACTATCGTAAATGGTATGCAGATACCCTCCGTCATACTTTTGGGACATTGGTGTCCCTGCCGTCCATAAACTAGAGCATATATGCCCTTCACTCTAACGGAAGACTAAATAGGGGCACGTGACACAATCTTATCCGTCGATAAATGTCGGATCAGTGGATAAGATTATGACACGTGTATGTCCGTTAGTATAAAGGGTATATATGCTCTAGTTTTTGGACGGCAGGGACACCAATATCCCAAAAGTATAACGAAGGGAATTTACATACCATTTACAATATTTCGAAGGTATAACTGTCCTTTTTCCCTATAAACAATGAAATAGTTGAAATGCCATCAAGCTAACCTATGCACAGGGGCGGAGACGGTATAAATTATGGATTCACAAAAGACAATATAATACTCCCTTTGCCTCAATTTATGTGATTTACTTTTTTTTTTAGTCAGTTCCAAAAAGAATGACACATTTTTATATTAAGTAACAATTTAACTATAAAATATCTATTTTACCCATAATAAAATGATTTACAGCCACACAAATTTCTATCATTCAATTTGAGCCACAAGTTTTAAAAGTCTTCATTTATTTCTTAAACTCTGTGTCGAGTCAAACTATCTCACATAAAATGAGACGGAAGGAGTATTAATTATGAATTTAAATGAACTTAATAATGTTTATTTAAAATCATAAAATATATTAAATTTTTTTATTAAATATATAATTACTTTATTACAAATTTAGTAACTATTATGAATCGTGAGTTCGATGACAAGTTTATAACTCATTTTATAAGGCAATCGAGTCATTTGAGCGAATAATTATTTCTATAAAATAATTCCCTACGACAATAGAGAAATTGAGAGATTATAAATAAGTGGTGACGGTTTGGATCATATGCCACGTAGTATTTCAACATAATCTGACGTGGCATCTTTTTAAAAATCTCCACCATTATCTGATTATTTTTAAAATATTGCAAACACCATTAAATTTGTGTGAATTATTAGTTTTGTTTTTAAATTATTAACAGTATTAAAAACGTTTATTTATTTGATCAACTGAATTTAAATACAACACTGATTTTGTAACATGATACATGCCTAAGTTCTCGCTAAGTTTATAAGTGTTTTCAAAACTTCTCTCGATTTTTTATTAAGAGTCGCATGCTATTAAGAATTTGAGATCACTTGTTATTTCATGTGTCGAGAGTGTATTTAAATTGAGTTAATCAAATAAAATGGTGTTTTTAAGACTGTGAATAGTTCAACAACGAAATTAATAATTTACGTCAACTTCAAAGATGTTTTTAATTTAAAGAAAAAAAAGGTGTTTTTAATTACTTTTAAAAAAATACGGAGAACCGTAGATAAATAACGGCGTTAACCTCGGGAAGTGTGCTTAACCTTACAAAACAAAACGTTAGTCGTAATATAAAGTGACGGTTACAACGTCAAATTACATGTCTGTTACTTGTCGTGTAGTAGAATATTTAGACACGTGGATAGGGAAAAAAAAGACAATTTCATAAAATTCTTTTTACTGTAGATAAACGTGGGTAAAAGGAGAGGGAAAAATATATTTGTTTTTATAATTCAAATAAGCTCGGTTTTGGATTGATTAATTTGGATATTCTGAATTTTCACTTTCGAATTTTTGATCGTTTATGACAAGTCGTAAAAAATAATAGTCTCAATTCATATATTGATTTGTTCTTCAAAATGTATAACTTTCTACGACTAACGAGTAACCAGAATTAAAACCACTCTAGCTATAATCATGACCCATGTCGTAGAATTCCGGATAGAACTTAATATTATAGGAGTAATAAATAAGGTTAAAAGATACTAATCTATTAGATTTTTTAAAATTACCTACTAGCAATATTTTTATTTTTGTTGAACTTTAAATTATAATTTTCTTTAAAAAAAAATCGACTTTATTTATCGTTAGATCACATTTTTTAAATGTAGTTGGCCAAAATGTTTCCTTGAACCTTAAACACACAAAATGTAGGTTTTGACAAAAGCTAACATAAATGGTTCAAAAGTGTATGCTAATTAATTAGCCATTTTTTGGACATGCACATGCAACGTATTTATTATATTCCAACCTCCCATTTTTGGTTCTATAATAACATCAATACGATATTTGCTGAAAAAAATAGGGGTATTTACGACCCCCAATTATTTGATGGTTGAATGGACGAGTTTAACTTAATTAAGGCGGATTATGTTAGTTGAGTTAATAAATAGATATATTGATTTGTCCAAAAAATTACTCAGGCTAAAATGAGTTAAAATGCATATCATAGCGTAATTCATTCAATTTTTACTGAATTTGAACTGCTTTATTTGTTATTTTATGAACTGAACTGAGCTAAGTTGATAAATAAATAGGTTGATAAATTAATGAGATATTTGTGCTATAAAATATATTTTTTCCACTCATTTTCCACTGAATCAACTATATGGTCTAATGTATGATGGCAAATATATAGATTCTTAGTTTTTTTCATATGCAATAATTACATTTTTTTCACATTGATTCAATCAAAAAAAATTCTATAAAATAACCACCAAATATTTTTGAGTGAAAAATTCAATATGAAAATAGTAGTAATGATTTTTTAGTTCTTAATATTTGTTCACATGAGATGGAGAAAGGGTCCTCGTCTGGCCCTCTTGTCTAGTACTACCTAGGATTAGAAAACATACTAAAGTTGGTTGATTTAACAATGTTTTTTTTTAATTCGGTATTTGATATCCATATAATTAAGTTAATATGTATTTTATTTTAAATTTTTAATAATTAAAGTTAACTTGTTAGATTTAATGTAAATATATCGGATATGATTAAGTATCTAATAAAGATGAACCAACCTAATTGGCAACCAATGAATTAACAGCTAACTAATTATAGAACCAAACTTGGTTTCTCTTTCTTGTTAGTTCAACAAATCATATTGGCATCATGAATCCACCCCTTTAGTGTTGTGGAATATTTAAAACTTAGTGTCAAAGATGTGATGATTACATATTTTGTGTTGTGGAATATTCAAAATTTAGTGTCGTGGAATATTCAAAATTTAGTGTCGAAGACGTGATGATCACATACTTTAATAAAATAAAAAATTATTTCCATTTTTTTTTATATATGTATGTGTTAATTTTTTTCTCACAAACATCAGAGCAAAGTTGGATATAGATTCTTTTTTGGTTCCTATTTGGTGTGGTATTCGGTATTTAAATTGGAGAGTAATTAATTCGGATTTACGCCGTGTAGGGATTAGTTTGGGAGGAAATGCTTTCTACCAAGGATTTTTCATACCTATGGCTTGAATTCGAGACACCTGGTTAAGAAAAAAAACAATTTTATCCACTACACCACATTTTTTAGTGCTGATATAGTTATGGACTTAGCAATTCATTCGAACTAGATTGCTTGCATTTGGACTTTGTGTATATCATATTCGTTAAATGAGTATACATTGTTGGATAAAGAGTGAATCACAAAAATTAAAATAACCATATTAAAATAAATGGGTGAGTGCATCAGTTTGTGCACAATAGCCTTATAAAAGAAGGAGACATGAGCGGAAACATAGTTTTAAAGGATTTGAAGAGACAAGTCTTATAAAAGAAACATTTTTCATAAATGTAATAAGTCATAACACTGAAATCATTGATAAAGAACACAATAGATCAAAAGTGAAGTATAATTGACTGTTTATCTATGAAACCTCTAAACATAACTGAGTAGTGACTATCGGAATAAGGTCCCCGACATAGCTTCAACACATATTCATAAAATGATGGAAATCTAAAGACTAAACCCCTGAAAATAGAAAGGAGCTTACCAAAATTAGAAGAAATAAGACCTAGTGAGCGGTTTGATCACGCACTTGTATACCAGAGTCTGCATCAATTAAAGATGTAGTGTCCCCGACAGAAGGGACGTAAGTACTTGCGAAATAGTACTATATGTAAAATGACAAGATGAAACATGATATGCATATCAAGATCAATAGAAGAAACCAACATAATCATAATTGTGGCATAGGAAGGTGAAGAGCTAAGTTCATTTAGTTTGCCTTAGTATAACACCCCTAAATTTCTAAGTCAAGATCCGAATCATTCTGTAATATCTCGCAACTCTACTCTTAAAAGCTGAATCGTTCGTCGAAAGTATATGAGCTTGAGCCGGGTGATGTCCTACTTGCTCATATGTTTTAAGGTCATTTACCAAGTGTATCAAGGGTATCAAAAGTGATCTAGGGTCATAAGGGACCTCAAACACCAAGCTTAGTTCAAAGCATTCCTATCGGCTAAGTTCTCGCATGAGTTCATATAAAAGGTCAACTTCAAATGCTTATATCTCTCCATATATAATGAAATAGATGGCATATGGCCTATCAAATTAAAGGCCTATATGTCTTTTTTCACGTCACCAAGTTTACCTTATTCAAATTCAGAGTAAAAATTTATACTTATTTTACTAAAACATGTCTGAGTTGATAAATTCGGTGAGGACACCTGCTCATTTGGCGACTCGCAATGGGTTGACGAGTCGCCGAATTAGCTCGTTGAAATGTCCTGAAAACCTCAAGTCTCTGTCTATTTTGGTGATCTAAAGCTCCATTTGGCAAACCGCCAAATATTTGAATGAGAGGACCTCCAGATTGTCGATTTGGCCGATGGGATTCATTAAAAGATCATTTTCTTTGATTTCTACGGCCTTCTTATGTTCCTAGAAGGGTATTCTTGACTTTTTACCCTAAATTAACTTCTCTAAGTTCATCTTATAACCTAATATCATCATTATACATATAGAAACTCTCAAAATCTTAATTCTCCTTCTTTCAAAGATCAAGAACTCCAAGAAGAGGATTTCTCCAATCTCTCCAGCTCTAAAGACTCTAAGTTCAAGATTCTCTTCAAGGCACCTAAGATTTTCAATCCACGACTCTTCTCCACACTTTATCTTTCAAGATTTTCTTCAAGTTTATCCAAGAACATTGTTCTTCCAGGTATATAATACTATTCATAGTGTTGAACTAGTTCGTCCTCACGCCATACTTCTCAATGTAGTCCATAAAAAAAAGTCAAATCTAGGGTTTTGTCCTCAATTTATGGAATTCTTGATATGCACTTATCCTTATTTCGCGTTCTAAATTGTTATATTATGATATTGTAATACTTTAAGCGTTGAGTTTCTTGATGTTGTCGTTCATGCTTATTTTCCACATGAACCCTAATTACTGAGTTTTTTACTAAAATTTATCAAGACGTTATTTTTCTTACAATGATTTTGAAAATTTAAAGTGAGTTTAAGTGAGTTTAAAGAACTATATTTAGAGAAGTTTGAGGGTACTTTAACGGTTCCAAAACCATCATTTTTAAGTTGAAAGAGAGTTCTACTTCATAAACAATATAAAGAGTTTTCAGATTGATTCAGTACATGTCAGTTACCTCTTAAAGAATCCCTCAAAATTTATAACTCAAAATAGGTCCATGCTGAAATATAGACATGAAAAACTCAACTCAAAGATTTCAATAACAATATAGAAAAACTCAATACTCAGAACTCAAGAACTCAAAATTCAACGTTACTACTCATCTCAAAAATACTCAATTAATAGGGTTCATGTGGAAATATAGACATGAACGAATCAACTCAAGAATCTCAATGCATAACATATAATAATTCAATAGTTAGGAATATAATTTCAAAAAGAATCAGGAACTCAAGAACTCGGAGCTCAACATCAACTCATCTCAAGAACACTCAAATCTAAGGATACAACCCTATATTACTCTTTTACTAATTTTAAAGTAGATGTAGGGCGTGAGGACAAACTAGTCCAATACTATGATAGTCTTACATACCTGGAAGAACAAAGTTCTTGGAGAAATTGACGAAGCTCGAAGAATGCTCAAAACCCTAGCTTTTCTCCTCTTGGAACCTTGCTCTAATGACTTGAAGTGTTAATTAACATAAACGAACTGATTAACACTTTCAAAGCCCTTAACTAGGTGAAAACGTCATGGTTTAAGCTTAGAATATGGGTTAAAATGACATAGGGAAAAGACCAAAGTGACCCAACTTAAAAATGGATGGAGTGCCTTAAAAGGAAGGCTTCACGGACCGTTTAGGGCTCCACGGTCCGTGAAACAATTCACCGTCCATATAGCCATCCGTAAAACTTCGAATGTCTGACAGGGCCTTACTAAAACGAGCATAACATTTTACTCCAAACTCAAAATGGAGCAAACTTGGTGGCGTTGGAAAGAGGACTCGTAGAACTTTAATTTGATAGTTCATGGGACACCTAATTCGTTATATGCTAAGAGATATAATCATTTGAAGTAGACCCAAGTAGAATCTCACATTGTATTGGTAATTAACAAAGCTTTCAACTCAACTTTTCTATAATTTAAATATAAAAGAAATAAAAATATTTTAAAACTTGTTGGTATTAAGTTATCTGATCATGTAAAAAAAAGTAACTACATCAACATATTAGTTAAACTAAAAAATAAATAAAGATAAAACAAAGTACCTTGGGAGAGTTGGACAAAGAAATGGAAATGGTGCCATTGGCGTATGATGGAAAAAAATTGAGAAAATAGTCAAATACTTCCTTAATCTATTATTAGATTTCCAGATACACACTTTACCTTCACATGATCCTATTATCCACCTGAACTGTTTAAAATTAAAATTATCAATTTCCTAAATATTTATTGGCAAAGTGAGTATATTTCATTCTCTTTGAGAGTGAGCACCAAAAACAAATAGTCAAACTTTATTTTTAATATTTCTTTTTATAAATACTTGTATTTTTTAATTTTTTTTTTCTTATTTATTTTCTTTCTTCATCATCACAACATAGATCACAAAATATCACGTGTCAAATGCCTGAGTTTTATTAGTCAATATAGATATAGTTATGACTTTTTAAGGGTGTAATAATCTAAGTTTTAAACAGTTTAAGGAGTGATAAGACCCAATGAAGTTAAAGTGTGTAGTTAGAAATGTTGTCAATCTGTGTTTAAAACAGAATTATGGATTCCAATAAACTTTGTAGAAACACGAAGTAACCAAAGTTTTAATGAACCAGTAAGAACAGAAGAACTTAAATTAATTAAGAACAACTAAAATCTGTAAAACATACCAGAATCTGGGAAAAGACAAAACAAGAAAAGATCAAGTCCACTGAATGCACAGTGTCCCCTTAAGGAAATTATTCCCCTCTAGTATCCGAGGTTTGATTTGGAATATGTCCTCCCAGGATAGAATTATCTCAATCACCAGTGTATTGATACCCAAAACTCTGGTGTCAGCGAACCACTCAACAACAGTAAAGTACACGTAGAAACTTTGTGCAGAAGAAGAAGAAGAAATAAGAAAAATTCGTAAGTAAAAAATCTGAAGAATCAATGTATTTATAGGAAAGAGGAACTGGTTCCGAAAGGTTGCAACCCTTTCAGAATCCACATGACCATTCATGAAAGTTTGCAACCTTTCAAACGGTCATGGTTGTTCCTGAAAGTTGCAACCTTTCAGAATAGTCACTTCCAATGGTGGGAAATTTAAATAAAATGGGAAAGAATTTAAATAAAACGGGTCGCGTGCAGATCCGAGTCGGGTCGGTCAATTAACTGAATAATCAAAACGTTTAGGTTAATTAACTAATTAATTGAAACGTTTTGGCGTTTTGGCCATTTAATTTAATTTAATTTAATTTAATAAATAATTAAAACAAGCTTTGTCCAAAAAATAATCTCTCGATCGATCATTTTCCAAAGCCAAATCCTAAGTCGAAGTCGAGCCGAACGAGCGACGACGACGACGACATGAGGAGGGTCCCTCTTTCCAACCCTTTTAACAATTAATAAGAGTGTTTCTATATTTAAACTCTTCCATTTTTATTTCCACCACCGATGAGGGAGAAATGCCTTTCCACTAAAGCATAAGAGGACTTTTCAACTTCCCAACTCTTCAAGTTCCCAACTTTCCAAGTTTCTCTCTTTTCATCTTCCCTCCATTTCCCATTAACTCTTGCTACATACGCAACAATCCCCCACATGAATGGGGAATGGTTATAACATAAGGAATGCACGGACGAGTGTGTACTTTACAAGCAAGGGTCCATTGCATCTGGATAAGTAGGTTTCCCTTTGGACTTTCCGTAGTGAACATATGTCGGATATACTCGGTCAATCGGTAGATGCGATATCTTTGAACCGTCGAGTTTTGGTGTATACCTAGACAACCATATATCACACAATTAACCCTTTACCAGTTATGGTTTTTACAGTTGTGTTCGTTTCAACCATGAACACCTCTTGATTTCATGAGTGTATAGATAATAGGATTTTGACATAAAATCCTCTTTGAAGCGGCTTACACTTCACACTCAAAATAGGTGATTTTCTAACCGTGTCATCTCGTAGATACACTATTTGATCAAATCTGCCAAACTTAGCAAATCATTAAAAACTTTAAGCTTTATTAACTCATTAACAAGCCTTAAAGTCTTAACCTTGTTCCTGAACATTGTCTTCATCATGAGAATGGATTGAGTTGATTGACAATGTCGAACCATGAGCCACAACTTTATTTTTCTCCTTGAATCTAGCTCTTGGGATCTCCAGTCTGCTAGATAGAGTTACCGCCATACTGACTTGTCCTAAGCCGTAAACCTATTCCCTTAGATGATCTTTCAACTGCCTCTCTCAGTAAGCCTTTCGTCAGTATATCTGACACATTATCGCTTGACTTCACATAGTCAATTGTGATAATTCCACTAGAGAGCAGTTGTGTTACGGTGTTCTGTCTCCTTCGTATATGATGAGACTTCCCGTTGTACATGATGCTCCATGCCCTACCTATTGCTGCTTGACTATCACAATGTATGCAAATAGGTCCCACAGGTTTGGGCCAGAATGGAATATTCTCTAAGAAATTTCGAAGCCATTCAGCTTCTTCACTAGCCTTATCTAAAGCAATAAATTCAGATTCCATTGTGGAGCGATCACTACATGTCTGTTTGGACGATTTCCAAGAGACTGCTCATCCACCAAGTGTAAACACATAACCACTTGTGGATTTTACTTCATTTGACCCGGTGATCCAATTTGCATCACTATATCCTTCAATCACAACATGATATTTATTATAATGCAAAGCATAGTGTTGTGTATGTTTTAGATACCCCAACACTCGTTTCATTGCCATCCAGTGAGTTTGATTCGGATTACTAGTGAACCGACTAAGTTTGCTAATAGCACATGCTATATCTGGTCTTGTGCAATTCATAATATGCATCAAACTTTCCAATACTCTGGCATATTCCAATTGAGAGTCACTTTCACGTACATTCTTTTGAAATGTAAAGCTTAAATCAATTGGAGTTTTGACAACATTGAAATTCAAGTACTTGAACTTATCCAATACTCTTTCAATATAATGAGATTGAGATATTGCTAGTCCCTAAGGAGTTTTGAGAATCCTGATCCCTAAGATCAAATCAGCAACTCCTAAGTCCTTCACATCGAACTTGCTGGACAACATGCGCTTAGTAGCATTTATATCGTCAATATCTTTACTCATTATTAACATGTCATCAACGTACAAATAAACAATGACTTCATGATACAGAACGTGTTTAATATAAACACACTTATCACATTCGTTAATCTTGAATCCATTTGCCAACATTATTTAGTCAAATTTAGCATGCTATTGTTTGGGTGCTTGCTTGAG
>NW_006239201.1:0-4361 GCF_000226075.1 Solanum tuberosum | reverse complement strand
TTGTCAATATCTTTACTCATTATTAACATGTCATCAACATACAAACAAACAATGACTTCATGAT
Organism: Solanum tuberosum; assembly: GCF_000226075.1. NCBI lineage: Eukaryota > Viridiplantae > Streptophyta > Magnoliopsida > Solanales > Solanaceae > Solanum > Solanum tuberosum. The sequence continues at coordinate 4,297 of NW_006239201.1, read as the reverse complement.
TCGGAACGTTTTTAATGTAAACACACTTATCACATTCGTTAATCTTGAATCCATTTGCCAACATTGTTTGGTCAAATTTAGCATGCCATTGTTTGGGTGCTTGCTTGAGCCCATAAGGCGACTTCACAAGTCTGCACACTTTCTCTTCTTTACAAGGAACCACAAACCCTTCCGGTTATTCCATGTAAATTTCTTCCTCCAACTCTCCATTTAAGAAGGCTGTCTTTAGATCCATTTGGTGGATTTTAAGATCATGCACTGCTGCTAGTGCAATTAACATCTTAATTAATGTTATCCTTGTTACTGGAGGATATGTATCAATGTATTCTAGACCTTCCTTTTGTATGTATCCTTTGACTACAAGTCTAGCTTTATATTTGTCAATAGTCCCATCTACTTTCATTTTCCTTTTAAAGATCCACTTTGATCCTAAAGGTTTATTTCCTGAAGGAAGATCAGCAAATTCCCAAGTATGATTACTTAAAATTGATTCGATCTCACTATTGACTGCTTCTTTTCAATAGATTGACTCAGATGAATACATAGCTGCTCTAAATATTGGAGGCTCATTTCAAGCAAGAATGCCACAAAATTTGATCCGAAAGAAGTGGATTTCCGTTGGCGATTACTATGCCTAGGATCGTCATTAGGTAGTGTATTTTTCGTTGATTCTTCCCGTGGTCGTTTAGGTCTTTCACTTATCGACTCACATTCAGTTTAATACGGATAAATGTGTTCAAAGAACTCAGCGTTATCTGACTCAATTACCGTATTCACATGAATTTTAGGATTATCAAATTTGTGAACCAAAAACCGACAGGCCTTACTATTCACAGCATATCCAATAAATACACAGTCCACTGTTTTGGGTCCAATTTTTACCCTCTTGGGTAAAGGATCCTCTACCTTAGCTAGACACCCCCACACTTTGAAATATTTCAAGTTGGGTTTTCTTCCTTTCCATAACTTATATGGAATCAATTGCGTTCGGCTCGACTTCGGCTTGCCGGATGTCATGTTTCTAAATTACAAAGCCTTGATTCCATATAAGTTATGGAAAGCGTTCGGCTCGACTTCGGCTTGTTAACAAGCAGTTCAACAGAAACTAAATTCTTCCTAATAGTAGAAACATGTTGAACGTTGTTCAAAGTCAACACCTTGCCGGATGTCATTTTCAACATTACTTTCCCAGTTCCTACAATCCTCGTTGTTGTTGTGTTCCCCATGAACAAATTTTCCTCAAACTCAGTAAGAGTGTACATTGCAAATGCTTCTTTTGCAGAGCAATTATATCGAGTGGCACCTGAGTGAAGAAACCACTACTTGGGATTTCCAACTAAGTTGCACTTTGAGATCATTGCACAGAGGTCATCTGCATCTTCCATCTCTTCCACGATGTTTGCTTGACTTTTGCCTTTGTCTATGTCTTTGTCCTTTTTTGGAGCACAACAGTCAAAAGACTTGTGACTAGCCTTGCCACAATTGTAACAGTTTCCTTTGAATTTCTTCTTGGACTGTTCTGACTTTTGTCCGTTGGACTTCTTTCTCTTCTTGCCTTTGGCAGGAGCTTCTTCAACAATATTAACTCCAATTATTGTAGAACTCTTACGAGACTTCTTTTCAGCGGTCTTGTTATCTTCCTCAATCTTGAGCCGAATCACAAGATCTTCAAGCTTCATTTCTTTACGTTTGTGCTTTTAGATAATTCTTGAAATCGTTCCACGAAGGAGGCAACTTCTCGATCATTGCAATCACTTGAAAAGCTTTATTTACTACCATATCCTTAGCAATCTGATCATGGAAAATAAGTTGAAGTTCCTGCACTTGTGATCCAACAGTTTTACTATCTGACATTTTATAGTCTAAAAACTTTGCGACCACAAACTTTTTCAAGCATGCCTCTTCTGTCTTATATTTCTTCTCAAGTGCATTCCACAATTCGTTCGAAGTTGTCATTGCACTATAGACATTGTATAAGTCATCCTCTAAAGCACTCAGAATATAGCTCTTACATAAGAAGTCTGCCTGTGTCCTTGATTCAATAATCATGAACCGTTCTCTGTCTAACATATCAGCAGCAGGCAATGGAGTTTCTTCATTGGTAAATTTCTGCAGACCAAGAGTGGTAAGCCAGAAAAATACTTGTTGCTGCCATCATTTGAAATTCGCACCAGAGAATTTTCCCGATTTCTCTATTAGTGGTATAGCAGTTCGGGTTGGTGCAACAACAACCACTATAACATTGTTGTTTTCCATTTCTGATAAACAAAAATTGATACAGACTTAGTAAGCAATAACTTTATATTGCAACCACAATAGGAGTATAAAAACCACAAAAGTTTTTGTCTCCAACAAAAACACAAATTAAAATAAAATGAAAATTAATTTCCTTAAGATTGTTGCCAATCTGTGTTTAAAACAGAATTACTGATTCCAATAAACTTTGCAAAAATACAAAGTAACCAAAGATTCAATGAACCAGTAAGAACAGAAGAACATAAATTAATTAAGAACAACTAAAATCTGTAAAACATACCAGAATCTGGAAAAAGACAGAACGGAAAAGATCAAGCCCACTGAATGCACAGTGTCCCCTTAAGGAAATTATTCCCCTTTAGTATCCAAGGTTTGATTTGGAATATGTCCTCCCATAATATAATGATCTCAATCACCAGTGTATTGATACCCAAAACTCTGGTGTCAGCGAACCATTCAACAACAGTAAAGTACACAAAGAAACTTTGTGCAGAAGAAGAAGAAATCAGAAAAATTCGTAAGTAAAAAATTTGAAGAATCAATGTATTTATAGGAAATAGGAACTGGTTTCGAAAGGTTGCAACCCTTTCAAAATTCACACGACCATTCATGAAAGTTTGCGACCTTTCAAACGGTCATGATTGTTCCCGAAAGTTGCAACCTTTCAGAATAGTCACTTCCAACGGTGGGAAATTTAAATAAAACGGGAAAGAATTTAAATAATATGGGTCGCGCGCGGATCCGAATCGGGTCGGTCAATTAACTGAATAATCGAAACGTTTCGGTTAATTAACTAATTAATTGAAACGTTTTGGCCATTTAATTAATTAAATAAATAAATAATTAAAACAAACTTTGTCCAAAAAATAATCTCTCAATCGATTTCCAATGCCAAAGCCGAGCAAGCGACGACGACGGCGCGAGGGGGTCCCTCTTTCCAACCCTTTTAACAATTAATAGGAGTGTTTCTATATTTAAATTCTTCTATTTTTCTTTCCACCACCGATGAGGGAGAAATGACTTTTCACTAAAGCATTAGAGGACTTTTCAAGTTCCAACTCTTCAAGTTCCCAACTTTCCAAGTTCCTCTCTTTTTATCTTCCTTCCATTTCCCATTAACTCTTGCTACATACCGAACAAGAAATTCGGTAATAGCTTAGAGGAGCATTTGACTATTTTCTCAAGAAAATACCTCGAAATGTTTAATTTCCAATTGATATTTAGTTGACGGGAAATATTTTACCATTAAAAACTAAAAATGACTTCCTTCACTTTTTGACGAAATCATATTTCCTTCACCATTCTCTCACCTGTTAAAATAAATATTTTTCTCAAAAGATATATATCTTTTTACTCTCCAATTATTAAATACTAAAAGCATTTTAATTTTTTTACAAAAAGGTATTTTCCAAAGAGATAAATTATTTTTCTAAGTAACACTTGTGTTTTGGTTATTTTAGAACTTTAATTGTCTATGCTGTATTTCGGGTTTCGATGAATTAACAAATTATAGAGCAAAGAGATCTGGGCAAGGGACTTGTTCCTCGGAGTTTTCATCCTATAAGACAGGTCAATTGTTTGTAGTTGTAAAGCTGTAGAAACTGTAGTGATTGGTGAGTATTGCAGCAGATTGCGCAATGTACAACAATTCTCGATCAGTGGTGTTACTTCTATGTCTTTGTCTATCTTATAAAGAAAACATGTTGATAAGATTAAACCTAGTTTTTTTGCAATTAAGAATATTCAAAAGAAAAAGTCATTCTCAACGAAGAACTACTCTCATACGCAACAAGGATCTGATCGAGTGATGTCGTGTCTTCAGTTCTTATTGAGTTTAGTGTCTTATGCTCTCATATTGTAGATCTACTCCTTTGATATAAAGGATTGTAGATTGTCTCATGGCTTGTTATCGTTGAATGAGTTTGTGGCTAGAGTTAGCCGAATTGTATTGTTGAAGTCTATATTAGCTAGAGATAGTTAATATAGTGGGCAAATAACAATAGAGTCATTGCTTTGTGTCACTACTAAAAAAACTGTGAAT
>NW_006239200.1:872649-876000 GCF_000226075.1 Solanum tuberosum | reverse complement strand
CGATATGGTTATACGGGCCTACTACCCCCCGTACTAGGCAACCAAGGTACCAACCCCTCGATACGGTTATACGGGCCTACTACCCCCCGTACTAGGTTCCCAAGGTACCAACCCCTCGATATGGTTACCTGGGCCTACAACCCCTCGAGCTAGTCTTGGTCGACTCACAACACTTATATAGAGAAAATCATCTACATGTGTCCATTTCATCATCCATAAACTTGAAGTAGAAAGAGAGGATAAATGATTGGACTTGTGGAAAGGAAGGTTTCCACAATCAAACCCACATACCTCAACTTTGGAGAATCCTTGATGAAGATTGGAATGGAGAATTGAAGCTTGAGATTGAGTCTTGAATCCGGAATTAGAGCTTTGAGATGTTTGAATTTGGTTAAGGATCTTGGTGGAATTTTGGAGAGGGCTTAGAGAGTGTTTTTTGAAGTAAAAAAAAATGACGAAGTATGGGACATATCCCCTTTTTATAAAAAACGTCCCCAACCCGCCTCAAAAAAATAGCTCACTGGAAATTGCAAATCTGCACAGACAAGTTTTACGAAAATGGTCATAACTCCCTCATCCTAACTCGGAATGAGGTGAAACCAAGTGCGTTGGAAAGCTAACTTAAAGAGCTTTAATTTAATAGGTTGTGGCCCTTCCAGTACCTTGTGTGCTAAGAGATATGCCCCTTTAAAGTTGACCCTCCAAATCGCATTTTTTGCGCTTTTCGAATTTTGATATGGTTGCTCTAAAATTCGGGTTAGACCCATCTCCTACTCAATTTGACCCCATGAATAAGAATATGAAGTCGAATTTCCGAAATCATGTACGGATTTTGAGATATATGGAAATTACAATTATAGGTGTTTCCGAAGCACATTTTCGGGCATTTTTGGGGTCGTTTCAATATCTCCCCCTTGGGAACATTCGTCTCCGAATGTTAAATAAACGTACATGAGAGACACAAATATGGCAATTTCAGCCCACATAAGGATGCAACAATGCACTTACACCTTATTTCAAAACCTCAACATAGTTGTAAAACCACAATGAACTTGTCCACTTGAACATAAATGTATGCAATGACATGGGGCTAAACTTAAGACCTGGAGATTTTATAAAGGGCTTAGATCAATACCTTAAGCTTGAGTGGAGTGGAAAAGATAAGGATATCGCCTTTGCATGTCCGCTTCGGCCTCCCAAGTAGCACTTTCAACTTGTTGATTTCTCCAAAGGACTTTAACGGAAGCCACATCTTTGTTTCTCAACCTCTTCACTTGTCTATCTAAAATCTGGACCGGAACCTCTTCATAGGTCAAATTATCTTCAACAACACCCACAACATCAAGAGACACAATGGAATTTGGATCACCCACACACACTTCCTCAACATAGACACATGAAATACCGGATGAACCAAATCCATCTCACTAGGCAATTCCAACTCATAAGCTACCTTGCCAATTCTCCTCATCACCTTATAAGGACCCACGTATCTTGGGCTCAACTTGCCCTTCTTACCAAAACGAACCACACCCTTCATGGGTGACACCTTCAAATAGACCCAATCACCAACTCGGAATTCAAGAGCCCTCCTCCTCACATCAGCATAGGACTTTTGGCGACTTTGGGCCGTCTTCAACCTTTATCTAATCATCCTAACCTTCTCAAGAGCCTCCATAACTAGATCTGGTCCTAACAAGGCCACCTCACCAACCTCAAACCACCCAACCGGTGATCTACAACGCCTCCCATAGAGAGCCTCAAAAGGAGCCATACCGATGCTAGAATGATAGCTATTGTTATAGGCAAACTCAATCAATGGAAGATGATCATCCCAACTACCCTTAAGCTCCAATACACAAGCCCTAAGCATATCCTCAAGTGTTTGGATAGTCCTTTCGGCTTGTCCATCCGTTTGCGGATTAAAGGCCGTAGTAAGCTTAACTCTCGTACCTAGACCCCTTTGAAAGGACTTCCAAAAGTGTGAAGTAAATTGAGTACCACGGTCCGATATGATGGATAGAGGAATCCCATGCAACCTTACCAAGTCATGAATATATAACCTTGCATAATCTTCCACCCCATATGTTGTCTTTACCGGTAGAAAATGAGCCGATTTTGTCATCCTATCAACCACCACCCAAATAGAATCAAAACCTTTTCTAGTCTTGGGTAAACCAACTACAAAATCCATATTAATTTCTTCCCACTTCCAAGTAGGAATCTCTATGTCTTGGGTTAGACCACCCGGCCTTTGATGTTCGGCCTTGACTTGTTGACAACTATGACAACCGGAGACGAATTTGGCAATGTCCTTCTTCATGCCTCCCCACCAATACACATCCCTCAAATCTCTATACATTTTGGTGGAACCGGGGTGAATGGAGTAGGAAGAATTATGAGCCTCCTCAAGAATTTTCTCCCTCAAACCATCAACACAAGGCACACACAACCTACCTTGGTACCTAAGGGCACCATCTCCCCCTTGGGAGAAAACTTCCACCTTGCCCTCTTTCACCAAGGCCTTCAATTCTAACAAGGAAGAGTCAAGATCTTGTTTTGCTATCACCTCATCAACCAAGGAAGACCTAGCACCATCAACAACGACCACACCACCATTACCAACCTCTTCCAACCTAACCCCCAACCTAGCCAACCGATGCACCTCCCTAGCCATTTCCCTATCACCAATATCAACATGAGCTAGACTACCCATAGACACCCTACTCAAAGCATCCGCCACCACATTAGCTTTACCGGGATGATAATGCACACTCATATCATAATCTTTAAGAAATTCTAGCCACCTTCTTTGTCTCAAGTTGAGATCTTTTTGGGTGAAGACATATTGGAGGCTCTTATGATCGGTGAACACATCAACATGTACCCCATACAAGTAATGACGCCAAATCTTTAAAGCAAACACCACTGCGGCTAATTCAAGATCATGTGTAGGATAGTTCTTTTCATGCACTTTGAGTTGTCTAGACGCATAGGCTATCACCTTACCATTTTGCATTAGGACACAACCCAAGCCAACTCTAGAAGCATCACAATACACAACAAATCCCTCAAGCCCATCCGGTAGTGACAATATAGGAGCGGACACAAGTTTATCTTTCAAGGTTTGAAAACTCCTTTCACACTCGTCGGTCCACTCAAACTTAGCCTTCTTTTGTGTCAACTTAGTCATGGGAGAAGCAATAGAAGAAAACCCATTCACAAATCTCCGGTAGTAACCCGCTAAGCCCAAGAAGCTCCTAATATCCGACGGGGTCAATGGCCTAGGCCAATTTCTAATCACATCGGTCTTCTTAGGGTCTACCTTAATACCACCCCCCGACACCACAT
>NW_006239200.1:871448-871639 GCF_000226075.1 Solanum tuberosum | reverse complement strand
TAGACACACACAAATCTTAAGTGAAATGTATTAAAAATACTGTAAACTCACGGTATATAAACGTGGCCGGAACTCGAGAATCATCTCTGGTCCCTAAACGACCCTTTTATTCACGACCCAAGCCTAGGGCCTATACGTGACCGGCGAATGGGGAACCCGAAGGAACCCCAAACAAGCCTCATAGCGTATCA
>NW_006239200.1:856353-868880 GCF_000226075.1 Solanum tuberosum | reverse complement strand
GTAGAGGTTTAATTTAATAGGTAGCGGTCCTTCCAGTTCCTTGTGTGCTAAGATATATGCCCCTTTAACGTTGACCCTCCAAATCGCATTTTTTGCGCTTTTTGAATTTTGATACATTTGCTCTAAAATTCGGGTTAGACCCATCTCCCACTCAATTTGACCCCATGAATAAGAATATGAAGTCGAATTTCTGAAATTATGCACGGATTTTGAGATATATGGAAATTACAATTATAGGTGTTTCCGAAGCACATTTTCGGGCATTTTTGGGGTCGTTTCAAGGCTATAGGATGTCGTTAGGAAGATTCTTTGTTTTGTATCTTTTTCGTACATCTTATGTCTAAATTGATTTATTGAAATCTCATTTGTTTCACTCTTTCACAGGATGGATCGCACGCGCGCAAGAGCGGTCGGGGGTGATGCTCCAGGGCCCGCGAATAGAGCCCCACCTAGGGGTAGAAGTCGACCTAGAGGTCAAGGTAGGGCTGCAGCACCAGCCCGAGATAGAGAGATGATGTTTCTGAGGCTCAAGGAGTTGCTTACCACCGCTCCTATATTGACTCTTTCAGTTGAGGTCAAGGCATTCACAGTTAATTGTGATGCATCCGGCGTTGGTTTGAGTTGTGTTTTGATGCAACAGGGTCGGGTTATTGCCTATACGTCGAGGCAGATTAAGTTGCATGAGTGCAACTACCCCACTCATGACTTAGAGTTGGCGGCGGTAGTTTTCGTGCTTAAGATTTGGAGGCACTACCTATATGGAGTGCGTTGTGAGATCTACACTGACCACCGGAGCCTTCAGTACATTATGAGCTAGATGGATCTCGAGGCAGCGCCGTTGGAATGAGCTCCTGAAGGACTATGACCTCTCTATTCTCTACCATCTGGCAAGGCGAATGCAGTAGCGGACTCTTTGAGCCGGAAGGCAGTGAGTATGGATAGTCTAGCCTTCCTTTCTGTTTTGGAGCGACTTTTGGCTTTGGACATCTAGTCCTTAGCCAACCAGATGATCCGACTTGATCTTTCAAATTTCAGACGGGTGTTAGCTCATGTGGGGTTCAGTCATCTTTGTTAGATCGGATCAATGGGCGACAGTTTGAGGATGAGTCTTTGGTGGCACTCAGAGATAGAGTATTAGAAGGCGATGTTGGGCCGACTACTTTAGATTCAGATGGGGTGTTGAGGTTTGTCGGCCGATTGTGTGTTCCAAAAGTTGAGGGTTTGATTCAGTTGATCCTTAGTAAAGCCCATGATTCTAGATTTTCCATCCATTCGGGCACCGCTAATACGTATCGTGACTTGAGGCAACATTATTGGTGGAGCGATATGAGGAAAGATATCTCAGACTATGTGTCTCGTTGCCTGTGTTGCCAGTAGGTGAAGGCCGAGCATTTGAGGTCTGGAGGTGATTTTCAGAGATTACCCATTCTGGAGTGGAAGTGGGAGGGTATCACCATGAACTTCGTTGTGGGATTTCCTAGGACTTCCAGGGGTGTTGACAACATTTGGGTCATCGTGGATCGATTGACCAAGTCAACACCTTGCTCCCCGTTCATACTTCCTTATGTGCCGAGAGATTGGCTCGTATCTACATTCGGGAGGTGATTCGTCTTCATGGTGTGCCCGTTTCTATCATTTCGGACTGGGGTTCACTGCTTACTTCCAGCTTTTGAGGGTCTTTCAGGAGGAGTTGGGCACCCGTGTCAACCTTAGGACAACATTTCATCCGCAGACTGATGGCCAGTCGGAGCGCACTATTCAGGTCCTTGAGGATATGTTGCGGGTCTGTGTCATGAACTTTGGAGGTCAGTTGGACCAATTTTTTCCCTTGGTGGAGTGTGCATACAACAACAACTACCACTCTAGTATTCAGATGGCCCCGTTCGAGGATTTATATGGTAGGTGTTGTCGCTCTTCGGTTGGTTGGTTTAAGTCTACGGAGCCTAGGCCACGCGGCATTGAGTTGCTTCAGGAGGCCTTAGATCATGTGAGGGTGATTCAGGATAGGCTCAAGACAACTCTGAGTAGACACCAGAGTTACGTAGATCGTAGGTGTCGGCTGTTGAGATTTTCCATTAGTGATTGAGTATTCCTTCGAGTATCGCCCATGAAGGGCATGATGAGATTCGGGAGGCTGGGCAAACTTATCCCCAGATATATCGGGCCTTTTGAGATTTTAAGGACAGTTGGTGAGGTTGCCTATGAGTTAGCTTTGCCTCCAGCATTCTCAGCTATCCATCCAATATTCCATGTTTCGATACTACATCGTTATGTTCCACACAAGTCCCATGTGCTCCACTATGATGCAGTTGAGTTAGATAATCGTCTGACCTATATTGAGGAGCCAGTTACCATCTTAGACAGAGTTGTGAGGTAGTTACGATCCAGAGCCATTCCTGTGGTTAAAGTCCATTGGAGGCACCGTCCAGTCGAGGAGGCAACTTGGGAGACCAATCGGGAGGTGCGAGAGCAGTTCCCCAAGTTACTTGAGCCTTCAGGTACTTCTTGACTTTTAATTTGGCGGATGAAAGTTCTTTTAGTAGTGGATGTTGTAATGACTCTCCAGGTCATTTATGAGTTAATGCATTCATTTCGGCATTTAGAGCGTTCCTATAGCAACCCCAAGTAATTTATGACTTGGTGGCACTGACTGTTCGGTCACCAGGTAGTTCGTTTGGGTTTTAGGCCTGTTTCCTTGTTTTGGAGCTTTTGAACCTTGAAAAGTTCACTTTAGTCAAAATATCATGTTAACAACCTCACGAGGAAATTCTGACGATTACATCAGCTCCGGAATGGACAAATTATGCTAGAAGTATTGTCAGAACGAGTACCGAGGCCTTCAGTGCGAGTTTGGGACCATTTGGCGTTATAGCCTTTGAAATTTGGCCTAAGGTTGACTTTAGTCAACATTCTTGGAAAACATGCTCGAATGAAAATTCTGTCACCGTAGTTAGTTCTGGAATGTCGAATTTGGTCTAGAACGGCTCTTCGTTCACTTTTCGAGGCTTCCAGTCTAATCCCGAGACCCGTTGTGGAATTTGGCTAAATATGACATTTGGGTGTGGGACCCACTTTCGGTCAAAATGAGCTCAAATGGGAATTTTGACTACACCATTGAGTCCGGAACGCCAAATTTAGTGGGGTAGAATGCTCCGTTTGCGCGCACGTGATTCCAAACGAATTCCGAGCACCCCGTCGGAGACTATAAAAAAATAGAAAATGCTGAAATCTGGTGCAGACCTTTTAGCAACCAGATTTTGGGCTTGTAACGACCAAATTTTGACTTTTTAGCGACCAAGTTCGTCTTTTAAAAGCCCCATATTGCTTTCGAGCCAGCTGCAGTCACATTAGGAGGCGAGGGTGAGCACATAGCGTTTTGGATTTTACCCGTCTCCTTCTGTATTTATATATTGACTTGTGTTTTGCTTTTCAAGGCATCTTTGTTTCTGTGGTTCACTTTTGGGACTTGTCCCATTTTGTTAGTAGCTCTGTACTTGTGACTTTCAGGTATTGGGAGGGATCTTTTATTTGTATATAGTTTTGGCTTGCTTCCGCCCTTCCATTTGTGATTCTTGTTGTGATTATTATTGTGTTATTGGGTTTAGTTTTCTACCCTCAATCCCATTACTAGTTGTTCCGTGATACGGGTTGGCTTGCCTACTGGTGGGTTATAATAGGCGCCATCATGACTCGAGGAATCGGATCATGACAGAAAAATAACAAAAAATATAATTTTTTCCTCGTAAATATCCGAAAGATATAAAAATCAAGAAAAGTACATCAAAACACCTCAAAAAATTCTCAAACTGCACCATTTACCTTAGAGTGTCGAAACAAAAAGATGATCAAAATTTTACTCATTTTCGTAACTGTCCAAAAAATAACAACAAATTTATTTTTTCCTCGTAAATGTAAGAAATATATAAAAATCAAGAAAATACATCAAAACACCACAAAAAATGCTCAAACTTCACCAATGACCTTGGAATATCGAAACAAAAAAATGATCAAAATCTTACTCTTTTTTCGTAACTGTCCGAAAAATAACAAAAAATTTACATTTTACTCGTAAATGTGGAAAACATATAAAAATCAAGAAAAGTACATCAAAACACCTCAAAAAATTCTTAAACTGCATCAATGACCTAGGAATATCAAAACAAAAAAATGATCTAAATTTTACACTTTTTCGTAACTGTCCGAAAAATAACAAAAAATTTACATTTTACTCGTAAATGTGGAAAACATATAAAAATCAAGAAAAATACATCAAAACACCTAAAAAAATTCTCAAACTGCACTAATGACCTTAGAATATCGAAATAAAAATATGATCAAAATTTTAATTCTTTTTCGTAACTATCTGAAAAATAACATAAAAATTAGTTTTTCCTCGTAAATGTACGAAACATATAAATATCAAGAAAATTACATCAAAACACCTTAAAGAATTCTTAAACTGCACCAATGACCTTAGAATATAGGAACAAAAAAATGATCAAAATTTTATTATTTTTCATAACTATCCTAAAAATAACAAAATATTTAATTTTTCCTCGTAAATATACGAAAGATATAAAAATCAATAAAACTACATGAAAACACCTCAAAAAATTCTCAAAATGCACCAATGACCTTGGAATATCGAAACAAAAAAAAGATCAAAATTTTGAACTTTGTCGTGACTATCCGAAAAGTAAAAAAAAAATTATTTCTTTCCTCGTCAATGTTTGAAAGATATAAAAATCAAGTAAAGTACATCAAAACACCTAAAAATATTCTCAAATTGCACTAATGACTTTAGAATATTGAAACAAAACAAATGTTCAATATTTTACCCATTTTCGTAACTGTTTGAAAAATAGAAAAAAACTTATTTTTTTCCTCGTAAATGTATGAAGCATATAAATATTAAGAAAAATATATCAAAACACCTCAAAAAAGTCTAGAACTGCACCAATAACCACAGAATATCGAAACAAAGAAATAATCAAGATTTTACTCTTTTTCGTAACTGTCTGAAAAATAACATTAAAAATAAATTTTTTTGGTAAATGTTCGAAAGATATGAAAATCAAGAGAAGCACATAAAAAAACCTCAAAAAATTCTGAAACTGCACCAATGACCTTAGAATATCGATAAAAAAAAAATCAAAATTTTATTCTTTTTGATAACTGTTCGAAAAATAACAAAAAAAATTGTTTCCTCGTAAATGTACGAAAGATATAAATTTCAAATAAAGCAAATAAAAAAACCTCAAAAAATTATCAAACTGAACCAATGACCTTATAATATCGAAACAAAAGAATGATCAAAATTTTACTTTTTTTTGTAACTGTGTGAAAAATAACAAAAAAAATATTTTTTCTCGTAAATGTCTGAAAGATATAAAAATCAAGTATAGTACATCAAAACACCTCAAAAAATTCTCAAACTGCTTGGTTGGCTTAATTAGCCATAGCTTGTGCAAATAAAGTAAGGGCATCCCAAAGATCCCCATTGGATTAAAATTTAACTCTTTTTCGTAACTATCCGAAAAATATCAAAAAATTTAATTTTTTCTCGTAAATATCCGAAAGATATAAAAATCAAGAAAAATACATCAAAACACCTCAAAAAATTCTCAAACTGCACTAATGACCTCAAAATATATAAACAAAATAATGATCAAAATTTTAATTCTTTTTCGTAACTGTCCGAAAAATAACAAAAAAATACATTTTCCTCGTAAATATACAAAACATATAAAATTAAGAAAAGTACATAGAAACACCTCAAAAAATTCTCAAACTACACCAATGACCTTAGAATATTGAAACAAAAAAATGATAAAAATTTTACTCTATTTCGTAACTGTCTGAAAAAGTATCAACAAATTTACTATTTCCTAGTATATGTCCGAAAGATATAAAAATCAAGAAATTTACATCAAAACACATCAAAAAATTCTCAAATTGTACCATTAACCTTAGAATATCGAATAAAAAAAATGATCAAAATTTATTCTTTTTTCGTAACTGTCCAAAAAATTAACAAAAATAATAATATTTCCTCGTAAATGTCCGAAAAATTTAAAATTCAAGAAAAGTACATCAAAACACCACAAAATAATCTCAAACTGTCCGAAAAATGACAAAAAAAAAAATTCCTCGTAAATGTACGAAACATATTAAAATTGAGAAAAGTACATCAAAACACCTCGAAAAATTCTTAATCTGCACCAATGAGCTTTGAATATCAAAACAAAAAAATGATAAAAATTTTACTCTTTTCGTCACTGTTCGAAAAATAACAAAAAAATTAATTTTTCCTCGTAAATGTTAGAAAAATTATAAAAATCAAGAAAAGTACATCAAAACACCTTTAAAAATTCTAAAACTTCACCAATGACCTTAGAATATCGAAATAAAAAATGAGCAATGTTGTACTCTTTTTCGTAACTGTACGAAAAATAATAATAAAATTATTTTTTCCTCGTAAAAGTCTTAAAGATATAAACATCAAGAAAAGTACATCAAAACACATCGAAAAATTCTCAAACTGCACCAATTACCTTAGAATATAGAAACAAAAAAATGATCAAAATTTTACTCTTTTTTGAAATTATCCGAAAAATAACAAAAAAATTAATTTTTCCTCGTAAATGTACGAAACCTATAAAACTCAAGAAAAGTACATCAAAACACATCGAAAAATTCTCAAACTGCACCAATTACCTTAGAATATAGAAACAAAAAAATGATCAAAATTTTACTCTTTTTTGAAATTATCCGAAAAATAACAAAAAAATTAATTACTCCTCGTAAATGTACGAAACCTATAAAACTCAAGAAAAGTACATCATAGCACCTCAAAAATTCTCAAACTTCACCAATGACCTTAGAATATTTAAACAAATAAATAATAAAATTTTACACTTTTTTGTAACAGTGCGAAAATAACAAAAAAATTAATTTTTCCTATTAAATATACAAAACATATAAAAATCAAGAAAAATACATCAAAACACCACAAAAATTCTCAAACTGCACCAATGACCTTAGAATATCAAAACAAAAAAATTATTAAAATTATTACTCTTTTTCGTAACTGTGCGAAAATAACAAAAAAAAAAAAATTTCCTCGTAAATGTACAAAACATATAAAAATCAAGAAAAGTGCATCAAAATACCACAAAAATTCTAAAACTGCATCAACGACCTTAGACTATCGAAACAAAAAAATGATCAAAATTTTACGCTTTTTGTAACTGTCCGAAAAATAACAAAACAATTTAAATTTTCCTCGTAAATGTCCGAAAGATATAAAATCAAGAAAAGTACATCAAAACGCCTCAAAAAATTCTCAAACTGAATCAATGACCTTAGAATAACAAAAAAATAATGATCAAAATTTTACTCTTCTTCGTAATTTTCTGAAAAATAACAAAAAATTTAATTTTTCCTCGTGAATGTACGAAACATATAAGAATCAAGAAAAGTACATAAAAAAACCTCAAAAAATTCTCAAACTGCACCAAAGACTTTTGAATATTGAAACAAAAAAATGATCAAAATTTTACTATTTTTCGTAACTATCCAAAAAATAACAAAAATTCAATTTTTCCTCGTAAATGTTCGTAAGATATAAAAATCAAGAAAAGAATATCAAAACATCTCAAAAAATTCTCAAACTACACCAATGACCTTAGAATATCGAAACAAAAAAATGATCAAAATTTTTCCCTTTTTCGTAATTGTTCGTAAAATAACAAAAAAATTAATTTTTCCTAGTATATGTCTTAAAGATATAAAAATCAAGAAAATTACATCAAAACATTTCAAAAAAGTCTCAAACTGCACTAATGACCTTAATATATCGAAACCAAAAAATGATCAAAATTTATTCTTTTTTCGTAACTATCCGAAAAATAACGAAAAATTTAATTGTTCCTCGTAAATATCCGAAAGATTTAAAATTAAAGAAAAGTACATCAAAACACCTCAAAAAAATCTCAAACTGCACCAATGACCTTAGTATACCGATACTAAAATTTGATCAAAATTTTACTCTTTTTCGTAACTGTCCGAAAGTAATTTTTTTTTATTTTTTCCTCGTAAATGTACGAAACATATTAAAATCAAGAAAAATACATCAAAACACCTCGAAAAATTCTTAAACTTCACCAATGAGCTTAGAATATCAAAAGAAAAAAATGATCAAAATTTTACTCTTCTCGTAACTGTCCGAAAAATAACAAAAAAATTAATTTTTCCTCATAAATGTACGAAACATATTAAAATCAAGAAAAATACATCAAAACACCTCGAAAATTCTTAAACTTCACCAATGAGCTTAGAATATCAAAAGAAAAAATGATCAAAATTTTACCCTATTTCGTAACTGTCGGAAAAATAATAAAAAAATTAATTTTTCCTCATAAATGTACGAAACATATAAAAATCAAGAAAAGTATATACAAACACCTCAAAAAATTCTCAAACTGCACCAATGACCTTTAATATCGAAACAAAAAAATTATCAAAATTTTACTCTTTTTCATAACTATCCAAAAAATAACCAAATAATTTAATTTTTCCTCGTAAATATATGAAACAGATAAAATTCAAGAAATGTACATCAAAACACCTCAAAAAATTCTCAAACTGCACCAATGACCTTAGAATATCGAAACAAAAAAATGTTCAAAATTTTAATTTTTTTCGTAACTGTCTGAAAAATATAAAAAAATTAATTTTTCCTCGTTAATGTACGAAACATATAAAAATCAAGAAAAGTACATCACAGCACCTGAAAAAAATTCTCAAACTTCACCGATGACCTTAGAATATTGAAACAAAAAAACAATCCAAATTTTACTCTTTTTTATAACTCTTCGAAAAATAACAAAAAATTTAATTTTTCCTCGTAAATGTACGAAACATATAAAAATCAAGAAAAGTACATCACAGCACCTGAAAAAAATTCTCAAACTTCACCGATGACCTTAGAATATTGAAACAAAAAAACAATCCAAATTTTACTCTTTTTTATAACTCTTCGAAAAATAACAAAAAATTTAATTTTTCCTCGTAAATGTACGAAACATATAAAAATCAAGAAAAGTACATCAAAGCACCTCAAAAATACTCAAACATTACCAATTACGGTTGGCAGGAAACAATGAAGAGCTCTGCAAGTAAAGATGGGACGAGCGTGGGTATGAACATGGATAAGGGACTGGAGACATCTAATTCCTTCACACCACTTACACAAGCTGTTACACAGGTTACTCATATGGAAATAATGCAGGAGATTGGGGTACATGGTCAACGAAGTGGAGGAGGTGTAGCGCAACACAAAACTCAATTTTAATGAGCATAATAGCATGGAACAGGGGCGGACCCACATGGTACTTTTCGGGTGCTCGAGCACCCATTAATTTCGTATCGAACTATATATATTTATATTGAAATTAAGAAAAATCGTATAAAACTTAAAGGTGAGCACCCATGAAATAAATGGTTTGGTTGGTCTGATGGTTATAGGTGGGTGCTCAAGGTTGTTTCTCGGTTGTCAACCACTGATCGATTCCCCTTAGGGACGTTTACTTTTGGTTTAAAATCCAACTCCTCTTTCTCTTAATTTATATTTTTGCTGAATTGTTTATTTATTTATTTTTCTCCCTAATGCTGATTGTTTTTTTACCTTTCACAAACTGTCTTTTCTAAATTTTCCTAAACAAAATTTTATAGAAAGAACTTTGTCATCTTCCTTTTTTTTTTTTAAATCCAAAATATAATTTTTATTGGTTTTTATTCGCTATTATATTTAAATATGTGTCTTTTTTATGAAAAATGTTAAAGTTGTACACTTATATTTTGTGATTGGTAGCTAATGGAGCACCCACAACATTAAAATCCTAGATTCGCCACTGGCATGGAATGTAAGAGGCATGAATCAAGTGTATAAGCAAAAGGAGATGAAGGCATTTTGTAGAGAAAATAATGTTATTCTATTAGCTGTACTAGAAAACAAAGTCAAAGAAGAGAGCACCAAAAATCATAAAGAAGCTTGGGGATAGATGGAGATGGGCTGCGAACTACAATGCTGATCGGAGGGGAAGAATTTGGGTATTATAGGACTACTCTATCATCGACTTTAGAGTTGATGTTGTGCACCAACAATTTATCTTTGGGTATTGTACTAGAATAAAATCAAACACTGGATTTTACTTTGGAGCAGTGTATGGGTAACACACAATTGCAGATAGGAGGGCCTTATGGGGTGACTTAGAACCAGTGATCAACAATGCTGCAGCACCTCTAGTGCTAATGGGTGATTATAATGCCATACTCAAAGGTGACGATAGATTTAATGGCAACCAAGTGACAGATTCTGAAACTAGAGATTTTAATAACTTTCTGCTTGATAATAATCTGACTGAAATGAAAACCGTGGGTAGATAGTACACATGGACAAACAACCACACACATAGCAAAATAGACAGGATCATTGTTAATGCTGAATGGGTTCAACAATGGCCACACATAAAGGGTGTAATCCTGGAACGCCACTTTTCAGATCACTGTCCACTTAGTGTAAAAATGAAGGAACATGATGGAAAGGGTCCGAAGCCTTTTCGATTTTATAACTACATGGCAGAGCATAAATTTTTTATCACAGAAGTAGAGGAGAGCTGCAATAGAAGAAGTGCAGCAAAAACTATGTATGAGGTTTGGCTCAAATTGAAGCAAATGAAGGTAGTAATGAAGAACATGGCAAAGAAGGAATTTGGAAATATTGAAGAGAAAATCATTGCAGCTCGGGTGGCTTTGAGAAACTACCAGAACACCCACACTGATCCTACAAGGGGCCAGAATCAATGTCATGTGGAGAAACAATTGAAACAGGAATTAGAGAAGTGGATCCTAGTTGAGGAAAGTATAATTCAACAGAAATCCAGAGTACAGTGGTTGAAAAAAGGAGACTCTAACACCTCATACTTCTTCGCATGCCTAAAAAATAGACAAGCACAAAACCAAATAAGGAGATTAATCACAGAAGATGGACGACTATTACAAACAGATAGTGCTATCAAAGAGGAAATCCTAAAGTTCTATAAAGGTCTGTTAGGTACAACAACGAGGACATTACTTGCTGTGAATGTGGAGGTTATGAAAAGGGGAAAAGTTCTAAGTAGGGAACAACAAAGGTTGCTGATCAGACCAGTTAGCAAGGATGAAGTAAAACAAGCTTTTATGGGAATAAATGATAATAAAGCCCGGGGTGTGACGGTTTCAATGCCCATTTTGTTAAGAAGTCATGGATAGTGATTGGAGAGGAAGTCACACATGCTGTATTGCAATTTTTTGAAACTACTGAGATATACAGAGCAATCAACTGCACAGTGATCACATTGATTCCAAAGATCAAGAATCCCTCGTATGTTAAGGAATTTCGGCCCATTTCTTGTTGCACTATACTGTATAAAGTAATATCAAATATTCTAACCACAAGGATGCAGGAAGTAATGGACGCTATCATAGACAATTCCCAAAGTGCTTTCGTTCCAGGAAGGTTGATTATGGATAATATAGTAATGAGTCATGAACTAGTGAAGGCGTATGGAAGAAAAGGTATATCACCGCGATGCATGATAAAAGTGGATCAGAGCTATGGATAACGAGAAACTAAGGAAGAAACATACTAGTAGAAAGTTAAGAAAAATAAGAAGAAAATTAAAGAAATTATATCCGGAATATAAAAAACTCAATATCACAAAAACTGATAACGACAAATTAGATCAATTAATAGATAATATATCTAAAATAGAATATAAATATATTCAATACTTAAAGAAACAATGAATAACGAGAATGAAGAATATAGACAAAAACTTAACGAAATAATTATAGCAAAAAGACAAGAATTGAGACATAGGCAAAATAGACTTAATAGTAATATATTTGCAGGAATTTGTAAAAAATCTATAACAGCACAGAGGAAAACTATTTTATATCTACAAATACAAATAGAAAGCTTAGAATATACACTACAACACAACTTATAAATGAATAAAGAAGAATACGCAATAGATGAAAAAACATATGAAAACTATGACGGATTAAAAATAAAGATAATATTTTCTAATCTAGGAAGAAGATATAAGAAAATAGGTGATAATCTAAGTTTAATGTTAAAAAAAAACGGTAAAACTAGAAGATAGTTTAACTGCTATGATAAGAATAACAAAAGAAAATGAAGAAATAGATAGAAAAACGGAAATCGAAAAAATAAAACAACAAGCAAAAAAGGAAGTACAACAATTAGAAGAAGTAAAAAATACTAAAATAATAGAACTAGAAAAAGAACTAGCAATATTAAAAGAAATGTATGAAATTAAACAAAGAGAAAAAGAACAAAAAACAAAATTAGCAAATGAGATAATTAAATTTAAAGAAAAATTACAATTAGAAGATGAATTTGAAGAAAAAGAAGAAAATAACCAAGATAATCTACCTGAAATAAGAATTGATGAAATAAA
>NW_006239200.1:825720-851022 GCF_000226075.1 Solanum tuberosum | reverse complement strand
AAAATAGAAGATCCTTTTGAAAGAATAGTCACAGTCATAGATAAAAATGATTATAGTTATAATGAGATTGATATAGAGGAAGATTTAGAAATAGTAAAAGAAAGATTAAGCACATCAAAAAGAATAAACTGTGAAATACCACAAATATCATCAAAAATGAGTACCTCAAAAAGAATAGATAAAATTCCACAAAAATCAATGGAAGATGATATAAAACCACATCATTATTACATAACGGGAATAATGGAACAACAAAAATATTTAATATTAATAGATACAGGACGAGAAGAAAACTATATTACAAGAGAATTAGTAACGGAAGATGAAATAATAAACACTTATATACTGAATACAATTCTTTTTTATTTATTTCCCATTTTATCTTAGTAGATCATTACAATCCCTTTTCTGTTTGTTATGGCTATGGAGTATCTTAGTAGATCATTACAATCCCTTTTCTGTTTGTTATGGCTATGGAGTATCTTAGTAGATCATTACAATCCCTTTTCTGTTTGTTATGGCTATGGAGTATCTTAGTAGATCATTACAATCCCTTTTCTGTTTGTTATGGCTATGGAGTATCTTAGTAGATCATTACAATCCCTTTTCTGTTTGTTATGGCTATGGAGTATCTTAGTAGATCATTACAATCCCTTTTCTGTTTGTTATGGCTATGGAGTATCTTAGTAGATCATTACAATCCCTTTTCTGTTTGTTATGGCTATGGAGTATCTTAGTAGATCATTACAATCCCTTTTCTGTTTGTTATGGCTATGGAGTATCTTAGTAGATCATTACAATCCCTTTTCTGTTTATTTATTTCCCATTTTATCTTAGTAGATCATTACAATCCCTTTTCTGTTTGTTATGGCTATGGAGTATCTTAGTAGATCATTACAATCCCTAACAGGTGTGAAAGGATTCAAGTTCCTCCACGATGTGCAAAGCTCAACGTGACACAACTAAGGTTTGCGGATGATTTGCTACTATTTTGTGGAGGAGATGTGCAATCAGTAAGGGCTATGAATGTCAAGTTTAAACAGTTCTCGTTAGCTTCCGGACTATATGCTAACAAGAGCAAAAGTGCAGTATACATGGGGGGGGGGGGGGGTGTAAAACAATGTGTACAGGAGAAAATATTGGAGGAATTGGGATTCATTAAAGGGGAATTACCTTTTAGATACTTAGGAGTCCCACTAAGTTCTAAAAGACTATCTGTCACCCAGTGTGAGCCTTTGATTGATAAGATGCTGAATTGTATTACATCTTGGACTACAAGATTTTTGTCGTATGCCGAAAGGACACAAATAAACTCTGCCAACCAGTGTCAACAGGGGGACTAAACTTTATAAACATTGAATTATGGAATCAAGCAGCAATCTGTAAACTACTATGGAGTGTATGTCAAAGGAAGGAGAAGATGTGGATAATATGGGTCCACACATATTACATAAAAGGGAGAAGTGTATGGGATATAAGTCCAAAGAATGCATCGTGGATGATTCAAAAAGTGTTTAAAGCTAGGGAATATTTTGAGGTAGCTGGATACAATATGACAGACGTTCAACAAATGGACAATTTTCACATTAAGGGGCTGTATCAAAGGCTCCAAGGCCAATTTCCAAAAGTTGAATGGAGGAAGTTGATCCTAAACAATCAGGGTGCACCCAAATGGAAGTTCATATTCAGACTAGCAATTTGTGATAGATTGGCAACACGAGACAGGATTGCTCGATGGGGGATTAACACCACGCCACTGTGTGCATTGTGTAATATCTGTAATGAAACAGTGGAGCATCTCCTGTTTGAATGTGAGGTCTCTGGAAGCATTTGGAAAAAAGTACTACGATGGCAAACTATACCGAGAGGGAATATGGTTTGGCAAAGGGAGATACAATGGGTAATTAGAAATTATAAAGGAAGAAGTAATGGTGCAGCAGTGTACAAAGTTGCCATGACAGCAACTGTTTACTATGTATGGCAAGAGAAATCGGAGAATATTTCAATCGAAGGCAAGATCAGTAGATGTTATACTACGGGTGATCACACAAGAGACTTATTTTCGAGCAAGCCTAATACCAAAGCTAGCAGCATACGTGAGGAAGTTGGACTCCTACCCATCATAGTGTAGGTGTAGGATTAATGAAAAGAGGAAGTTGAGGAAGGCTACTGATGGGGCATTATGTCCAGGGTAGTCATTTTGTTTAGATGAGTATTTGTAAACTGTCACTTGGTAAATAAAATAAATTTACTTACCACAAAAAAACTTCACCAATTACCTTAGAATATTGAAACAAAAAATAATCAAAATTTTACTATTTTTCGTAACTGTGCGAAAATAACAAAAACATTATTTTTTCCTCGTAAATGTACGAATAATATAAAAATCAAGAAAAGTATATCAAAACACCACAAAAATACTCAAATTGCACCAATAACCTTAGAATATAGAAACAAAAAAATGATCAAAATTTTACTCTTTTTGTAACCGCCCGAAAAATAAAAAATAATATATTTTTTCTCATAAAATTCCGAAAGATATAAATATCAAGAAAAGTACATCAAAACACCTCAAAAAATTCTCAAACTGCACCAATGACCTTAGAATATTGAAACAAAAAAACAATCCAAATTTTACTCTTTTTCGTAACTATTCGAAAAATAACAAACAATTTAATTTTTCCTCGTAAATTTTAGAAACATAGAAAAATATAGAAACATACATCAAAACACCTTAAAATAATTCTCAAACTGCACCACTGACCTTAGAATATCGAAACAAAAAAATGATCAAAATTTTACTTTCTTTCATAACTGACCGAAAAATAATAAAAAGTTAATTTTTCCTCGTAAATATAAAATAACATATAAAAATCAAGAAAACTACATACAAGTACCTCAAAAAATTCTCAAACTCACCAATGACCTAAGAATATCAAAACAAAAAAATGATCAAAATTTTACACATTTTCGTAATTGTCCGAAAAATAACCAAAAAATTACTTTTTCCTTATAAATGTCCAAAAGATATAAAAATCAAGAAAAGTAAATCAAAACACCTCCAAAAATTCTCAAACTGCACCGATGACCTTAGAATATTGAAACAAAAAAATAATCAAAATTTTACGCTTTTTCGTAATTGTCCGAAAAATAACAAAAAAATTAATTTTTCCTCAAAAATGTACGAAACATATAAAAGTCAAGAAAAGTACATCAAAACACCTCAAAAAAATCTTAAACTTCACCAATGACCTTAGATTATCAAAACAAAAATATAATCCAAATTTTCCTCTTTTCGTAACAGTTCGAAAAATATCAAAAAAATTAGTTTTTCCTCGTAAATGTACGAAACATATTAAAATCAAGAAAAGTACATCAAAACACAACAAAAATTCTCAAACTGCACCAATGACCTTAGAATATCGAAACAAAAAAAATGATCAAAATTTTAGTCTTTTTCGTAATCATCCAAAAAATAACAAAAAAATTATTTTTTCCTCGTAAATTACGAAACATATAAAAATCACGAAAAGTACATCAAAACACCACAAAATTATCAAACTGCACCGATGACCTTAGAATATCGAAACAAAAAAATAATCAATTTTTTTCTCTTTTTCGTAACTGTTCGAAAAATAACAAAAAAAATATTTTTTCCTCGTAAATGTACCAAACATATAAAAATAAAAAAAAGTACGTCAAAACACCTCAAAAAAATCTCAAACTGCATCATTGACCTTAGAATATCGAAACAAAAAAATAATCCAAATTTTCCTATTTTCATAACTATTCGAAAAATAACAAAAATTTTAATTTTTCTTCGTAAATGTACAAAACATATAAAAATAAAGAATAGTATATCAAAATACCTCAAAAAATTCTCAAACTGCACCAATAACCTTAGAATATCGAAACAATAAAATGATCACAATTTTAATCTATTTTGTAACTGTCCGAAAAATTTAAAAATTAAATTTTCCTCGTAAATGTATGAAATATATAAAATCAAGAAAAGTACATACAAACACCTCAAAAAATTCTCAAACTGCACCAATGACCATAAAATATCGAAACAAAAAAATGATCATAATTTTTTTCTTTCGTTAACTGTCTGAAAAATAAACAAAAAATTAATTTTTCCTCGTAAATGTCCGAAAGATATAAAAATCAAGAAAAGTACATTAAAGCACCTCAAAAAATTATAAAACTTCACTAATGACCTTAGAATAACGAAAAAAGATCAAAATATTACACTTTTTCGTAACTGTCTGAAAAATAACAAAAAATTTAAATTTTTCGTCGCAAATGTACGAAACATATAAATATCAAGAAAAGTACATGAAAACACCTCAAAAAATTCTCAAAGAGCACCAAGGACCTTAGAATATCGAAACAAAAAAATGATCAAAATTTTACTCATTTTCGTAATCATCCAAAAAATAACAAAATTTTTTATCTTTTCTCGTAAATATACAAAGCATACAAAAATCACGAAAAGTTCATCAAAATACCACAAAAATTCTCAAACTGTACCAATGCACTTAAAATATCGAAACAAAAAAATAATCCAAATTTTCATCTTTTTCGTAACTGTTCGAGAAATAATAAAAAAATTATTTTTTCCTCGTAAATGTACGAAACATATAAGAATCAAGAAAAGCACATCAAAACAACTCAAAAAATTCTCAAACTACACCAATGACCTTAGAATATCGAAATAAAAAAAAACAATCCAAATTTTACTCTTTTTCGTAACTGTCCGAAAAAATAACTAAACAATTTTCCTCGTAAATGTACGAAACATATAAAAATCAAGAAAAGTACATCAAAACACCTTTAAATATTCTCAAACAACACCAATGACCTTAGAATATCAAAACAAAAAAATGATCAAAATTTTACGCTTTTTCGTAACTATCCAAAAAATAACCAAAAATTTAATTTTTCCTCATAAATGTCCGAAAGATAAAAAAACCAAGAAAACTACATCAAAACACCTCAAAAAATTCTCAAACTTCACCAATGACCTTAGAATATCGAAACATAAAAATGATCAAAATTTTACTATTTGTCGTAATTGATTGAAAAGTAACAAAAAAATTAATTTTTCCTTGTAAATGTTCGAAAGAGATAAAAATAAAATAAACTACATTAACATACCTCAAAAAGTTCTCAAACTTCACCAGTGACCTTAAAATATATAAACAAAAAGATGATCAAAATTTCGCACTTTTTCGTAACTGTCCAAAAAATAACAAAAAAATTATTTTTCCTCGTTAATGTATGAAACATATAAAAATCAAGAAAAGTACATCAAAATACCTCAAAAAATTCTCAAACTTCACCAATGACCTTAGCATATAGAAACAAAAAATTGTTCAAAATTTTGCTATTTTTCGTAACTGTCCAAAAAATAACCAAAAAATTGATTTTCCTCTTAAATATCCGAAAAATATAAAAATCAAGAAAAGTACAACAAAATACCTCAAAAAATTCTCAAAATGCACCTATGACTTTAGAATATTGAAACAAAAAAATCTTTAAAATTTTATTCTTTTTCTTAACTGTCTGAAAAATATCAAAAAATTTAATTTTTCCTTGTTAATTTACGAAAGATATAAAAATCAAGAAAAGTACATCAAAACACCTCAAAAAATTCTCAAATTGCATCAATGACCTTAAAATATCGAAACAAAAAAATGATCAAAAATTTAACTATTTTTTGTAACAGTCCGAAAAATAACAAAAAATTTAAATTACCTCATAAATGTACGAAACATAAAAAAATAAAGAAATGTACATCAAAACACCTCAAAAATTCTTCAACTGCACCAATGATCATAGAATATCGAGACAAAAAATTATCAAAATTTTACACTTTTTGATAACTGTCCGAAAAATAAGAAAAAAATTATTTTATCCTCGTAAATGTCCGAAAGATATAAAAAGCAAGAAAAGCACATTAAAACACTTCAAAAAAAATCCATACTGCACCAAAGACCTTAGAATATTGAAGCAAAAAAATGATTAAAAAAATCAAATTTTCCTCACAAATATAAGAAACATATAAAAATCAAGAAAAGTACATCAAAACACCTCAAAAAATTCTCTAACTGCCCAATGACCTCAAAGTATCGAAAAAAAAATCATCAAAATTTTACGCTATTTCGTTACTGTTCGAGAATTAACAAAAAATTTAATCTTTTTGGTAACTATCCGAAAAATAACAAAAAATTTAATTTTTTTCTCGTAAATGTATGAAACATAAAAATATCAAGAAAAGTACATCAATACACCTCAAAAAATTCTCAAAATGTTACTGTTTTTCGTAACTATCTTAAAAATAACACAAAAATTAAATTTTCTTCGTTAATGTACGAAACATATAAAAGTCAAGAAAAGTACATCAAAAATCTCAAACTGCACCAATGACCTTAGAATATCGAAACAAAAATATAATCAAAACTTTACTCTTTTTCTTAACTGTCTCAAAAATTTAATTTTTCCGTGTAAATGTACGAAAGATATAAAAATCAAGAAAAGTACATCAAAACACCTCAAAAAAAATTCAAACTGCACCAATGACCTTAGAATATCGAAACAAAAGATTGATAAAAAATTGTACTGTTTTTACTAAATGTCCAAAAAATAACAAAAACTTAATTTTTCATCGTAAATGTACGAAACTTATAAAAGTCAAGAAAAGTATATCAAAATACCTCACAAAAATCTCAAACTGCCCCAATGACCTTAGAATATTGAAACAAAAGAATGATCGAAGTTTTACTCTTTTTTCGTAACTGTTCGAAATATAACAAAAAATTAATTTTTCCTCGTAAATGTACACCTGAAAAAATTATCAAACTGCACCAGTGACTTTAGAATACCGACACAAAAAAAATGATCAAAATTCTACTCTTTTTCGTAACTTTATGAAAAATAACAATAAAAAATAAAATTATTCGTAAATGTACGAAAGATATAAAAATCTAGAAAAGTACATCAAAACACCTCAAAAAAATTCTCAAACTAAACAATGACCTTAGAATATCGAAACAAAAAAATAATCAAAATTTTACGCTTTTTCGTAAATGTTCAAAAAATAAAAAAAATATTAATTTTTCCTCGTAAATGTACGAAAGATATAAAAATCAAGAAAAGTAAATCAAAACACTTCAAAAAAAATTCAAACTGGACCAATGACATTAGAATATCGAAATAAAAAATTAATCAAAATTTTACTATTTTTCGCAATTGTCCAAAAATAACAAAAAAATTTAATTTTTTCTATTAAATGTACGAAATAAATAAAAATCAAAAAAAGTACATCAAAACACCTCAAAATTTTCTCAAACTACACCAATGACCTTAAAATATCAAAACAAGAATATGTTCAAAGTTTTAATCTTTTTCTTAACTATCCAAACACTAACAAAAAAATTATTTCCTCGTAAATGTACGAAAGATATAAAACTCAAGAAAAGTACATCAAAACACTTCAAAAAATTCTTAAACTGTACCAATGACCTTAGAATATCGAAACAAAAAACTAATCAAAGCTTTACTCTTTTTCGTAACTGTTCGAAAGCTAACAAAAAAATAATTTTTCCTCGTAAATGTAGCCTCAAAAAATTCTCAAACTGCACCAATGACCTTAGAATTTCGAGAAAAAAAATGACCAAATTTTTCTCTTTTTTGTAACTCTCCGAAAAATAACAAAAAATTTAATTTTTCCTCATTAATGTACGAAACATATAAAAATCCAGAAAAGTACATCAAAATACCTCAAAAAATTCTCAAATTGCACCAATGACTTTATGATATCGAAACAAAAAAATAATCAAAATTTTACTCTTTTTCTTAAGTTCAAAAAATTTAATTTTTCCGGGAAAATGTACGAAAGATAAAAAAATCAAGAAAAGTACGTCAAAACACCACAAAAAATTCTCAAACTGCACCAATGACCATAGAATATCAAAACAAAAAAATTATTAAAATTTTACTCTTTTTACTTCATGTCTGAAAAATAACATAAACTTAATTTTTTTCTCGTAAATGTACGAAACATATAAAAATCAAGAAAAAATACATCAAAACACCTCACAAAAATCTCAAACTGCACCAATGACCTTAGAATATTGAAACAAAAAAATGATCAAAGTGTTTTACTCTTTTTCGTAACTGTCCAAAAAATAACAAAAAAATATTTTTTCCTTGTAAATGTATACGTCAAAAAATTCTTATACTGCACCAAAGACCTTAGAATATCAAAACAAAAGAATAATCAAAATTTTACTATTTTTCGTAACTTTCTGAAAAATAACAAAATAATAATTTTTCTTCGTAAATGTACAAAAGATATTAAAATCAAGATAATTCCATCACACCAATGACCTTAATATCGAATCAAAAAAATAATCAAAATTTTACTCTTTTTCGTAACTAAAAAAAATATAATTTTTCCTCGTAAATGTACGAAAGATATAAAAATCAAGAAAAGTACATCAAAACACCTCAAAAAATTCTCAAACTTGACCAATGACTTTGGAATATCGAAACAAAAAAATAATTAAAATTTTACACTTTATCGTAAACTTCCAAAAAATTAATTTTTTCCTTGTAAATATACGAAACATATAAAAATCAAGAAAAGTACACCAAAATACCTCAAAAAATTCTCAAACTATACCAATGACCTTAGAATATTGATACAAAAATATGAACAAAATTTTACTATTTTTTGTAACTGTTCAAAAAATTTAAAAAAAAATATTTTTTCTCCTAAATGTACTTAACATATAAAAATTGAGAAAAGTACATCAAAACACCTCAAAAAATTCTCAAACTACTCTAATGACATTAGAATATCGAAACAAAAAATATGATCAAAATTTAATATTTTTGGTAATTGTCCGAAAAATAACAAAAAATTTAATTTTTTCTTGAAAATGTACGAAACTTAAAAATATCAAGAAAAGTACAACAAAAAACCTCAAAAAATTCTTAAATTGCACCAATAACCTTTGATATCGAAACAAAAAAATGATCAAAATGTTATGCTTTTTCATAACTATTTGAAAATTTTAAAAAACATATTTTCCTCATAAAAGTATATAACATGTAAAAACTAAGAAAAGTACATCATAACAAATCAAAAAATTCTCAAACATGCACCAATCACCTTAGAATATCGAAACAAATAGTGATCAAATTTTTTTACTGTTTTTACTAAATGTCCAAAAAATAACTAAAATTTTAATTTTTTTACTTAAATGTACGAAATATGTAAATATCAAGAAAATTACATCAAAACACCTAAAAAATTCTCAAACTGCACAAATGACCTTAGAATATCGAAAAAAAAAAGACTAAAATTTTACTCAATTTCGTAACTATCAGAGAATTAAAAAAATTTATTTTTCCTCGTAAATGTTTGAAAGATGTAAAAAATATGAAAAGTATTTCAAAACACCTCAAAAAATTCTCAAACTGCACCAATTACCTAAAAATATCGGAACAAATAAATGATCAAAATTTTACTCATTTTCATAACTGTTTGAAAACTCACAAAAAATTAAATTTTCCTCATAAATGTACGCAAGATATAAAAATCAAGATAAGTATATCAAAGCACATCAAAAAATTCTCAAACTGCACCAATGACCATAGAATATCGAAACAAAAAAATGACAAAATTTTTACTCTTTTTCGTAACTATCCGAAAAATAACAAAAAATATTTTTTCCTCATAAATATACAAAACATATAAAAATCAAGAAAAGTATATCAAAACACCTTAAAAAATTCTCAAACTACACAAATGACCTTAGAATATCAAAACAAAAAAATGATCAAAATTTTACCCTTTTTCATAACTATACGAAAAATAACATAAATTTAATTTTTCCTCATAAATGTATGAAAGATGTATAAATCAAGAAAAGTACATCAAAACACCTCAAAAAATTCTCAAACTACACCAATGACCTTAGAATATGGTAACAAAAAGTTGATCAAAATTATACTATTTTTTTGAAATTGTTCAAAAAAGAACAATTTTTTTTCCTCGTAAATGTACGAAACATATTAAAATCAAGAAAAGTACATCAAAAACACCTCAAAAAATTCTCAAACTGCACCAATGACCTTAGAATATTGAAAAAAATTCTCATTGGTCCAGTTTAATTTTTTTTTGAGGTGTTTTGATATACTTTTCTTGATTTTTATATGTTTCGTACATTTACAAGGAAAAATATTTTTTTTGTTTTTTTTTGGACAGTTTTTTATATGTTTCGTACATTTTTGATATGTTAAGGACATTGGTGCAGTTGGAGAATTTTTTGAGGTGTTTTGGATGTATGTTTCTTAATTTTTATATCTTTCAGACATTTACGGGGACAGTTTAAAAATTTTGTTATTTTTCTAACAGATACGAAAAAGAGTAAAATTTTCATTATTTTTTATTTTTGATATGCTAAGGACATTGGTGCAGTTTGAGAATTTTTTGAGTTGTTTTGGATGTATGTTTCTTAATTTTTATATCTTTCAGACATTTACGTGGACAGTTTAAAAATTTTGTTATTTTTCTAATAGATACGAAAAAGAGTAAAATTTTGATCATTTTTTTGTTTCCATATTCTAAGGTCATTGGTGCAGTTTGAATTTTTTTTGAGGTGGTTTGATGCACTTTCTTGATTTTTATATGTTTCGTACATTTACGAGGAAAAATAAATTTTATTATTATTTTTCGAACTGCTACGAAAAAGAGTAAAATTTTGATTAATTTTTTGTTTCGATATGCTAAGGACATTGGTGCAGTTTGAAATTTTATTGAGGTGTTTTGACGTACATTTCTTAATTTTTATATCATTCGAACATTTACGAGGAAAAATTAAATTTTTTGTTATTTTTCGGACATATATGAAAAAGTGTAAAACTTTGATCATTTTTTTGTTTCCATATTTTAATGTCATCGGTGAATTATGAGAATTTTTTGAGTTATTTTGATGTACTTTTCTTGATTTTTAAATGTTACAGACATTTACGAGCAAAAAAAAATTCATTGTTATTTTTCGGACATTTACGAAAATGAGTAAAATTTTGATCATTTTTTTCTTTTGATATTGTAAGGACATTAGTGAAGTTCGAGAAATTTTTGAGGTGTTTTGATGTACTTTTCTTAATTTTTATATGTTTCTTACATTTACGAGGAAAAATTAAATTTATTATTATTTTTTGAACAAATACGAAAAAGAGAAAAAAATTTATCATTTTTGTGTTTCAATATTCTAAGGTCATTGGTGCAGTTGGAGAATTTTTTGAGGTGTTTTGATGTACTTTTCTTGATTTTTATATGTTTCGTACATTTACGAGGAAAAATAAATCTTTTTGTTATTTTTCAGACAATTACGAAAAAGAGTAAAATTTTAATTATTTTTTGATTTCGATATGCTAAGGATATTGGTGCAATTTGAGAAATTTTTGAGGTGTTCTGACATACGTTTCTTAATTTTTATATCTTTCAGAAATTGACAAGAAAAAATTAAATTTTTATTTATTTTTTGGACTGATACGAAAAAGAGTTAAATTTTGATCATTTTTTTGTTTCCATATTCTAAGGTCATTGGTGCAGTTTGAGAATTTTTTGAGGTGTTTTGATGTACTTTTCTTGATTTTTATATGTTCTGGACATTTATGAGCCTAAATTAAATTCTTTGTTATTTTTTAGACAGTAACGAAAAAGAGAAAAATTTTGATCAATCTTTTGTTTCGATATTTTAAGGTCATTGGTGTTGTTTGATGACAATCTTTTTGAGGTGTTTTGATGTAATTTTCTTAATTTTTTATATCTTTCGGACATTTACGAGGAAAAATTAATTTTTTATTATTTTTCGGACAGTTACGAAAAAGTGTAAGATTTTGATCATCCTTTGGTTTCGATATTCTAAGGTCATTGGTGTAGTTTGAGAATTTTTTTGAGGTGTTTTGATGTACTTTTCTTGATTTGTTATATCTTTCAGACATTTACGAGGAAAAATTAATTTTTTTGTTATTTTTTGGACCGTTTAGAAAAAGAGGAAAATTTTGATCATTTTTTTGTTTCGATATTCTAAGGTTATTGGTGGAGTTATAGAATTTTTTGAGGTGTTTTGAGGTACTTTCTTAATTTTTATATGTTTCATACATTTACGAGGAAAAATTAATTTTTTGTTCTTTTTCGGATAGTTACAAAAAGGAGTAAAATTTTGATCAAACTTTTGTTGCGATATTCTAAGGTCATTGGTACAATTTGAGATTTTTTTGAGGTTTTTTGATGTATTTTTCTTGATCTTTATATGTTTCGTACATTTACGAGGAAAAAATAATTTTTTTGATATTTTTCAAACAGTGACTAAAAAAGAGTAAATATTTGATCATTTTTTTATTAGATATTCTAAGGTCATTGGTGTAGTTTGAGAATTTTCTAAGGTGTTTTGATGTACTTTTCTTGGTTCTTATATGTTTCGTACAATTACGAGGAAAAAATAATTTTTTTGTTATTTTTTGGATTGGTATGAAAAATAGTTAAATCTTGATCATTTTTTTTTGTTTCGGTATACCAAGGTCATTGGTGCAGTTTGAGAATTTTTTTAGTTGTTTTGATGTACTTTTCTTGATTTTTATATGCTTCTTACATTTTATGTGGAAAAAATAATTTTTTTTGTTAGTTTTTGGACAGTTACGAAAAATAATAAAATTCAGATTATTTGTTTGTTTCGATATTCTAAGGTCATTGGTGCAGTTTGAGAATTTTTTGAGGTGTTTTGATGTACTTTTCTTGATTTTTATATGTTCCAGACATTTATGAGCCAAAATTAAATTCTTTGTTATTTGTTGTACAATAACGAAAAAGAGTAAAATTTTGATCATCTTTTTGTTTCGATATTCTAAGGTCATTGGTGCAGTTTGAGAATTTTTTGAGGTGTTTTGATGTACTTTTCTTGATTTTTAAATGTTTCGTACATTTACGAGATTTATTTTTTGTTATTTTTCGAAGAGTTACAAAAAATAGTAAAATTTTGATCATTTTTTCCCCCGATATTCTAAGGTCATTGGTGCAAGAATTTTTTGAGGTTTTTTGATGTTCTTTTCTTATATGTTTCGTACATTTACGAGGAATTATTTTTTTTGTAATTTTTCAGACAATTACGAAAGAGAATATACTTTGATCATTTTTTTGATTCGATATTTTAAGGTCATTGGTACAGTTTCAGAATTTTTTGAGGTGTTTTGATGTACTTTTCCTGAATTTTTATATGTTTCGTACATTTACAAGAAAAATAAATCTTTTTGTTATTTTTCGGACAATTACAAAAAAGAGTAAAATTTTGATCATTTTTTGTGTCGATATTCTAAGGTCATTGGTTCAGTTTTGAGAAATTTTTTGATGTACTTTTCTTTATTTTTATATGTTTCATATATTTACGAGGAAAAATAATTTTTTTGTTATTTTTCGGACAGTTACGAAAAAGATTATACTTTGATCATTTTTTTGTTTTGATATTCTAAGGTCATTGCTGAATTTTTATATGTTTCGTACATTTACAAGAAAAAATAAATCTTTTTGTTATTTTTCGGACAATTACAAAAAAGAGTAAAATTTTGATCATTTTTTGTGTCGATATTCTAAGGTCATTGGTTCAGTTTGAGAATTTTTTGATGTACTTTTCTTTATTTTTATATGTTTCATATATTTACGAGGAAAAATAATTTTTTTGTTATTTTTCGGACAGTTACGAAAAAGATTATACTTTGATCATTTTTTTGTTTTGATATTCTAAGGTCATTGGTTCAGTTTGAGAATTTTTTTGAGGTGTTTTGATGTACTTTTCTTGATTTTTATATATTTCGTACATTTACGAGGAAAAATTAATTTTTTCATTATTTTTCGAACAGCTACGAAAAAGAGTAAAATTTTGATGATTTTTTTTGTTTTTATATATTCTAAGGTCATTGTTGCAGTTTGAGAATTTTTTGAGGTGTTTTGATGTACTTTTCTTGATTTTTATATGTTTCATATATTTACGAGGAAAAAACATTTTTTTTTGTTATCTTTCGGACAGTTACGAAAAAGAGTAAAATTTTGATCATTTTTTGTTTCGATAATCTAAGATCATTGGTGCAGTTTGAGAATTTTTTGAGGTGTTTTGATGTACTTATCTTAATTTTTATATATTTCGTACATTTTGGAGGAAAAAAATATTTTTTTTGTTATTTTTCGGACAATTATTAAAAAGAGTAAAAAAATTTCATTTTTTTGTTTCGATATTCTAAGGTCGTTGGTGCAGTTTGAGAATTTTTTTAGGTGTTTTGATGTTCTTTTCTTGATTTTTATATGTGATATGCCACGAAATCTTGGCACATTTGATGCTTGAAAACGAAATCGAGTGTATTTATGTGGATATAATGTGTTTGGTAGTGTTTGTACAGGTGAAACAGGTGGACGTGAAAGACGAAAGAAAAGAAGGCTGCTGATAACCAAATGCCAAGTGAAGACCACGAGCACCTAGACGGGTCGTGGTCCTTATCACGAACCGAGGTGCTGGTCGTGAAGCTGAACCAGTGAATGGGCAAGGAAAAGTTGAAAAAGGAACTGAACCAAGTGAAGACCACAGACGACTTCACGAGCCGTGGTCCTCAGAATGGCCCGTGGTGCATGTCGTGGTAATGATGCAGTGAAGGGGCTTTGGAAAGTTGAGAGAGAAGTTACCAAGTGAAGACCACAGACAACTACACGGACTGTGGTTATTTTCATGGCCCGTGGTGCATGTCATGGTAATGATACAGTGAAGGGGCTTTGGAAAGTTGAAGAGAGAAGTTACCAAGTGAAGACCACGGACAACTACACGGCCCGTGGTCATTGTCACGACCCATGGTGCATGTCGTGGTGATGACACAGTGTGCAGGTCTTGAAGAACCTGCTTTGGGGGAATCCAAGTGAAGACCACGAAGGGCATCTCGGACCGTGAAGCCCTTGATGGGCCATAAAAGTGGGCGTGAAGGGCCCGACATTTCAGTTCTACTTCGAGTAGGACTCTTTTTAAAACACTATTTTTAAATTAATTAGGTCATTTTTATTTTTTTATCTTATCTTTCATTGAACGACGAACAAGTTTCCAGAATTCATAGCTTTTGGTTTTCGATTTTGGATATTGAATTAAGTTTGAAGTTCGGTTTTCTGGTTCTTGAAATATCAAAGTGGTTGTTAATTGCTTATTCTCGTAAGTACTTTATAACATGTTTCCATTCGATATTTCTGAACATTTACATGAAATCATGAGTGGCTAAACACCACAACTGGGGTTGTGGGATCCATGACGGAATTCTAATTGTAATTTCGTAAAACGAGTGAAAGGCAATTTGTGGTTACTAACTGTAGCTTAGTTTTCATTATTTATGTATTCTGATGAGTGCACACATTAGGATGAGCCTGTATCTGTCATTTGTTCAAGAGAAAAATAATAGTTAGGAAAAAGCTAAAATAATCTAACTAAATGGAATCAAAGTTCGAGTTCGAGAGAAAAGAACCTTAACACCATTTTAGGCGAAGGTAAATCGTGTAACACTCTAGGACCGAGAGGACTTGAGTGAAGATTATCTTAGTAGACTGAGAAGTGTCAGATATAGCTAACTCACATGTAGTTTGTAGACTTAAGTTGCCTGAAACTCAATTACGTAAGAACATTAGACGCAACGTTATGGGGAACACAATCCTAATTTTGGTAATTATTGAAACAACTTTAAAACTGATATTTTCGTTCATTGTTGAATTAGACTTTACTTTACAATCTTGGTTACTTAAGCGTTAACGCTAAACCCAATTTTACTTTCAGTAATTGTTTATTTAGGAAATAATGACATTAGAGTAAAACGTGACAGTGAAAACATTTCTATAAAGAAATTCTCTATGGGATCGACCTCAAGTCACGTTGAGTTCTGTAAATTAACTTCGACCGTTTATATCTCTTAATTGAGGTGTAAGTTTGGACGTATCAAATTTGGCGCCGCTGCCGGGGAATTTCAATTCAGAAGTGTTTTACTAGCTTTTATTCTAAGTATAGTTAGATTTCCTAATTTTACGTCTTGTTCTTTGTCTGTGTCTCTTTCAGGTGTTTTCAATTATGTATACGAAATTCCAGAAGTAAGGGAGCCCCATTAGTCCCATACGATCCAGAACTTCGGAAAACAATCCGTAAAATGGTGAACGCACAAGAACTTGAGGCGTAGAGACAGAGATTTGGATTGGAAGCTGAAACCGTTGCTAGGGGTATTCAACTGAATGATGTGAACAATCAACTAAGGGCAGTGAACGAAAACATAGCGGTGGATCGAATCATTCCCCCAACCGCCAACCAATAGCTCCAAGGGGTAAACCACAGCCTCCATCTCATATGATGTATGAAGAGGATGACGTAGTCTTTGATGGAGTTGGAGCCACTGGTGCTATAGTGTTACCTGCACTACCTCCAGGTGTTAAGTTCACAATCATCAGCACCATGATTCAACTGCTAAATCTGAAAGGTATGTTCAGGGGTGCAACGGGTGATGATGCTAATCAACATCTGATGAACTTTGTGGAGATTTGCAAATCGCAAGAGATTCCTGGAGTAAGCCAAACAACGATGAGATTTAGGTTGTTTCCCTTGTCTCTTACTGGAGAGGCAACCAACTGGTTGAATGAGATGCCGGTTGACTCAATCAGGACTTGGACTGAATTGAATGAGGCTTTCCTGGAACGATTCTTTCTGGAATCAAAAGAGCTGCAGATGAAAGACGAGATCAGTGTCCATAAGCAGCTACCAGGAGAAGAAATGCATGACACTTGGTGGAAATTCAGCTAAAAGCTGAAAAAGTGCCCAAACCATGGTCTCACTGAGAGGCATTTAAAACAGGCTTTCTATAGATCTTTGAATTATGTCACTAAACCTGTTGTTGATACAGTGTGTGGAGGATTATTTATAAGGAAGCCATTCTCAGAGAGCATGCAACTGATGGACAAAGTGTCAAAGAATAACAGGGCATGGTACATCAGGGATGAAGAAGTAGGGGATCTGGGGTACACATTTGAACTATCGGCTGAACAAAGGAAGAGAGAAGAAGAAAGAGATCAGGATATGGCACACATGAGGACCCAAATAGATCTTCTCACGAAGCATATTTTCTCCAATTCTGGAAAGGTAAATGATGTGAGCCAACCAAATAGGTTTAAAGATCAGGATATTGATCTAGATGAGGAGGCAAATTACCTGGGAAACCAAGGAGGTTTCCGGAGTTATAACTCGGGCAACCAGGGTTACAATTCTAGAAATGCAGGTCGGAACTTCTCAAGGGAAGGACAGTATGATAGGCCAGCAAACAGAGACCAGGGAAATTGGCAGAATAAAGATGGGTATAGAAATAACCACAGTGGTGTATATGTGATGAGTCCACAAATTGGACTCATTTAGGGCTTTATTTTAATAGGAATAGTGTCCTCAAATGCTTATTTTGTCTCAATATCTGATGAAAACTCTTAAGTTTCAGGTATTTGAAATTTTAGTGGAAGCATGGACACTTAGGCGCAAAGAGGAACAAAAAGGCTAAAAAGAACGAAGAAGCTGAAGCCTGCACATCGCCAAACACAATTGGCAATTCGCCGAAGGGACGCACTCCGCCCTTTGATCCAGTACGCGAAGCCTTGAAGGAGCAAGATAAAAAAGGCGATGACATGAGCAGTCGGCGTTTTGCCAAATAATTCTGTGAAGCAGTACTAGGTCGCCCAATGACACAAAGCACGACGATGCTGAAGGATAGTACAAGACGGCGACGAACTATACCAAAGGGTGAATCGCTGAGTTAATCGGTGATTCCGACTAACCTCGCCGAAAGATCCGCCAGCACTATTTTCTGAAATCTATAAATACTAAACTTGTTATTAATTTTGAAGAGTGGAACATTTATTTTAATTTCTAGAATAGAATAGTACTCCCTCCGTTTCACAAAGAATGACTTGGTTTGACTTGGCACGGAGTTTAAGTAAATAAAGAAGACTTTTGAATCTTGTGGTCCTAAATTAAAGTTATGTCAAATGTACAAAATTGCCCTTAATCTTGTGGTCTTAAACATGCCACGTGGAAAGCAAAAAGTAAAATGTTACCAAAAAAGGAAAGAGGTCATTCTTTTTGAAACTGACTAAAAAGGAAAGGAGGTCATTCTTTGTGAAACGGAGGGAGTACTTTTTTAGGATATTTTCTCTCAAGTTTGGAGATGGTTTTTGGGAGACTTGAAGAAAGAAGGATTTCATCTTCCCCAAGTTTGAAGTGGGTCTTCTCCATTCTTCTTCCTTTGCTTAAAACCCATTTGATTTTAGAATCATTTTAGCTGTATTTTGTTATTTCTAGATGTACCCAACAATTTATCTCAACTTGTATTGCGGTCACACCCCAAGAACTTGTCCCCATACTTGATCTTTTTATTATATTTGTTGTTTTTTTTACTACTTGTGACAAAACCCCAATTTGATATTTGGCACCTTTGTGTTACCCCTTTTAATTTACAATATTTTTAATCGTTAATGTCTTTAGCTACGACTAGTTTGAACTAAATTTTATTTTTCTACTAATTCTCAAAACCACTCCCTTGGGACACGACCCCAACCCTTGGTTGGATTACTATATTATCAGCGATCGTAGACACTCGTACTGCAGGTTAGTGTCGCTGGTCACGATAAGCATCAAAATGGCATCGCTGCCGGGGAGTGGTATTACGTGATGATGTTGTTAATCAGAATTCTTGTTTTTCTTAATTTTAATTTTACTAATCTTAGTTGTACTTTTGTTTTGCTTGTCTGAAGACCAACACAGAGAAACAAAAATGGATGAGCACTATGGATATCACACATATCATCCTCTCCTGAAGCTATTGAACCTCAGGGATAACCTACTGACGTTCAAACAGGCAGGGGAAGAGACAATTCCGAAATTGTGGCTGAGATTCAAAGCAATTTGTGCAGACATGCCCATCTCATGGAATACCTGATAAGACACTGCTAGATTGTTTCTATAGGTGTCTCAAACCAGAAAATAGAAGCATAGCTGAGCACCTTTTCGAAGGCGGAATGCTAAACCAACCCTATGAAGTCGTCGCAACACTACTTGATAAAATGGTTGAAACCAACAAAACAGCCCAAAATAAATATGAATGGAATAAACTGGTGGCACAAGTAGAAGTTCTATCCAAACGGATGATGGGATTGGAAGAGCAAGCTAGGGAGAAGGAAAAGAACTTCTCCCTTCGAGAGTGCAAACAGAGAAAAAGGCATGAGGATGTGCAAAGTGACGATACCTCTTCACTCATCCAACAAAACCTTGACGAGCACGACAAGAATCTGAATGAAATGAAGGAAAACATTAATATGCTAAACGAAGTAACTACTTCGAACTCCATGACCATTCAGCTGCAGGATGCTCAAATCACCCATTTGATGACAATTCACTATCCTCCGTTCGCCGAAGATTCACCTAATAACACCATGGGTGATTCCGAGGATGAAGAGTAGTCTTTGACTTGCGTCGTTCCGCGACGTTAACTCCGGCGCTGTTTGGGAGGCAACCCAAAACCCCATATTATCTTATATTTGCGTACTAGTAAAATAATAGTGTCTTAGTTTTATAGATTGAAGTGTAGTAGGTGCCAAAGAGGTGTAGAATGGCTAGCAGAAGACCAAGTTGACGATTCACCAAATACGCCAGTAATCAAGGCTACTTCGTCATTTGACTCAATTCACCCTCTGAGCCTGGAGTCTGTAAAATTCAGGGAACTCAGGAAAGTTTTGGCGATTCGCCCACCTGATCGACGACCCAGATGGTCACCGCTGTTTGAACATCCACAGCTGCTGAGAAGTTCTGTAAAGCTCGGCGAAGTAAAATTTTTGTTTGGCGAAGCGCCGAATCACTCAGAAACCAAAGCGCGGTCACCAAATGGGAACGAACTGGATAAGCTGCATGCCAACGCACAAATAGGCATCTGATTAACCACTTGAGAGCGTGGGTCGAAGATAGGCGCATTGGAATGCTCAGAAAAGTTGTACAGAGCTTGATGAATCACTCGACAATGCACCAAACGTCCCCAGCATACCTTCTACTTTATGCAACATCTGTTGAAGGACTCCAACTCGGAACAGCTGCCTAACCTGGATTATTCTCTAGCCCTATCTCTGTCTTTCTTAAATTTGACCTCTGGATTATTGTTATATATTTGAGGACAAATATATTTTGATTGTGGTGGGGTGAGGCTCACCTTTATTTGCTTACTATGGATTTTTGTGTTTTTGTATATATTTGGGTTGTCTATTTAAAGTGGGGCTTTATATTGTTTTTGCGACTGTTTAAGCTTATGGTTTCTTCCTGGTTTTAATTGATTGCAAATTTTGACCCTTCCGAAAAATTATTATTATTTTTTGAAAATTTTCGCCACAACTTGTGTTGAATGTGGCTGTTCTTTTGCAAAAAAATGAGTCTTGATTTCGATCCATACCGATGACTTCAATAGTGCTTACAATTGAACAAACATGAATGTACGACTACGATGAGGCCAAATAAAGTTGCATAGACAATAAGTAAACTCTTTGCATCTCGTTGTGAATAGTCATTTATCGAATTGATTCTCTTGTAATGACCGTTGCACACTAGCAAAAGTGTGTGGTCTTGTTTGACTTAGGTGTCGATGCCTTATGTGATTAGCTTGCCTTGAACCTTGCATGAATAAACCTAGAATTTGCCCTGTTAGTCTGATTGATTTAGAAATATGTGCTCTTGAAATGATCATAGGCAACTTTAAAGAGTGTGAGCCAAATTTGACATATACCTCTTTTGTGGCCTACCCGTGAGCATGTGAAACTCTTTTGAACACCCTTTGAGCCTTACATTTCTTTGAAAGAATCTTGAAGAACCCTAGACCTTACTTGACCCACTACCTATAATCCTCTTGATTTGTGGTTTAGCGAATAGCCAATTTAGGCCAAAAGCCTAAGTTGGAGGTGTGGTAAAAAGGAAAAGGAGAGGTCAAGAAGTGCAAGAAAAGAAAAGAATGAAGAAGAAAAGTTGTGGAATAAAAGTACAAAAGAAATTGGGTTTCCAAGCAATCCATGGAGATGAATAAAAGATGGCTTAGAAGCACTAGAAAAGAATTGATTAGGAAAGAAGGGGATGCCTTGAGAATACCACATCTCATGAGGAAAAAGTCACTAAGCCTAAATGACCATACCTTTGCACTCAGCCCCATTACAAGTCTTAGAAAGACCATTTTAATCTTGAGTAAGCCGAATCGAAAGTCGATTGGAAAATAAGGGCAAACCTATGGGTAAAAACATGCATTGTGTTCCTCTTTTTTGAGTGTGAGCGTTGCATCTGATTCCTGATCTTGAATTGATTAACCTCTGTGTGTGAATATGGAATCATTCTTGATGTGAGGGAACTTAGATACTTCTTGTTGAGCTTGATTGCACAAGTAGCAAGTATTGCGAGCATGAGAATCTTTGGTAATGGTGTGTCACAACTTGATTCTTTGAGTACACAATTGATCCTTGCTTAAGTAAATTTGAGTCTGGTTGTGTGCATTCATGATTTAGTCTTGTGTAGCACTATTTGAGACACCTTGTTGAATGGCTGAACTTGAGTTTGCTTGAGGGGAAGCAAAATTTTAAGTTGGGGGTGTTGATGTGTCCACAAATTGGACACATTTAGGGCTTTATTTTGATAGGAATAGTGTCCTCAAATTCTTATTTTGTCTCAATATCTGATGAAAACTCTTAAGTTTTAGGTATTTGATGTTTTAGTAGAAGAATGGACACTTAGGGGCAAAAAGGATCAAAAAGGCAAAAAAGAAGAAAGAAGTTGAAGCGTGCGCATCGCCAAGCACGCTTGGCGATTCGCCGAAGGGACGCACTCAACCCTTTGTTTTAGTACGTGAAGCTTTGAAGGAGCGGGATCAAAAATGCGATGAAAAGAGCAGTCGGCGTTTCACCGAATAATTCCACGAAGCAGTACAGGTCTACCAATGACACAGAGCACGATGATGCTGAAGGCTATAGTGCAAGACGGCGATGAACTACACAAAAGGGCGAATTGCCGAGTTAATCGGCAATTTTGACTAACCTCACCTAAAGATCCCCTAGAACTATTTTCTGAAGTCTATAAATACTAAACTTGTTATTAATTTTTAAGAGTGGAACATTTATTTTAATTTCCAGAATATAATAGTACTTTTTGGGATATTTTCTTTCAAGTTTGGAGAGGGTTTTTGGGAGACTTGAAGAAAGAAGGATTTCATCTTCCCCAAGTTGGAAGTGGGTCTTCTCCATTCTTCTTCCTGTGCTTAAATCAAGGTTTAATTCCCTATACACATTTAATTTTAGTATCATTTAAGGTGTATTTTGTTATTTCTTGATGTGTGGCTAAAACCCCCCATTCTTGGGGTGTGATTTAGCAAATATGTGTTGATATTGTTGTTAGGTCTTGCTTGCTGATAGGATAGATGTATTTTAATGGTGATTTCACCTAGTCATTGTGGTTTAATTTAATGGGTTTGTAGTTGCAAATACAAAACCACCCATGTGTTTTCGGCTTTCCCGAGAGGGAGGTCGCAAAACCAAGACGGCTAGATTGATGATCTAAGGAGTGAGTTGAAATGAGGTTCAGCCTGAGAGGGTGAGCCCTAGTCCCATATCCTTACACTGAGCTCGAGAGAGTAAGTGGGGTAAGGTGTAGGCTGGCCTTCATGCGGCAAATGAGCGTCCGAGAGGAACGCATTTAAAATGGGGTAAGTTACCCGTGAAGGAACTTATTTCCATCTAAAGCTTTGCTTAGTCACTTTATCTTTCAAATTTCCTATCGTAAGCATGTACCCAACGATTTATCTGAACTTTTATTGCAGCCACACCCCAAGAACTTGTCCCTATACTTGATCATTTTATTATATTTGTTGTTTTTTTTTACTACTTGTGACAAAACCCCAATTTGATATTTGGCACCTTTGTGTCACCCCTTTTAATTTACAATGTTTTTAATTATTAATGTCTTTAGCTATGACTAGTTTGAACTAAATTTTATTTTTCTACTAATTCTCAAAACCACTCCCTTGGGACACGACCCCAACCCTTGGTTGGATTACAATATTATCAGCGATCATAAACACTCGTACTGTAGGTTAGTGTTGTTGGTCACGATAAGCATCAAAATGGCACCGTTGCTGGGGAGTGGTGTTACGTGAAGATGTAGTTAAATCAGAATTCTTGTTTTTCTTACTTTTAATTTTTACTAAGTTTAGTTGTAGTTTTGTTTTTCTTGTCTGAAGACCAACACAGAGAAACAAAAATGGATGAGCTCTATGGATATCACACATATCATCCTCTCCTGAAACTATTGAACCTCAGGGATAACCTACTGACGTTCAAACAGGCAGGGGAAGAGAATTGTGGCTGAGATTCAAATCAATTTTGCGGACATGCCCATCACATGGAATGCCTGATAAGACACTGCTGGATTGTTTCTATCGGTATCTCAAACCGGAAACTAGAAGCATAGCTGAGCACCTTTTTGAAGGCGGAATGCTAAACTAACCCTATGAAGTCGTCGCAACACTACTTGATAAAATGGTTGAAACCAACAAAAAAGCCCAAAAGAAATATAAATGGAATAACTGGTGGCGCAAGTAGAAGTTCTATCCAAACAGATGATGGGATTGGAAGGGCAAGCCAGGGAGAAGGAAAAGAACTTCTTCCTTCGAGAGTGCAAACAGAGAAAGAGGCATGAGGATGTGCAAAGTGACGATACATTTTCACTCATCTAACAAAAACTTGACGAGCACGACAAGAATCTGAATGAAATGAAGGAAAACATTGATATGCTAAACGAAGTAACTACTTCGAACTCCATGACCATTCAGCTGCAGGATGCTCAAATCACCT
This sequence comes from Solanum tuberosum, assembly GCF_000226075.1. Taxonomy (NCBI): domain Eukaryota; kingdom Viridiplantae; phylum Streptophyta; class Magnoliopsida; order Solanales; family Solanaceae; genus Solanum; species Solanum tuberosum. The sequence goes on along the minus strand of NW_006239200.1, from coordinate 827,039 downwards.
ATTTGATGACGGGTCACTATCCTCCGTTTGCCGAAGATTCACCTAATTACACCATGGGTGATTCCGAGGACGAAGAGTAGTCTTTGACTTGCGTCGTGCGGCGACGTTAACTCCGGCGTTGCTTGGGAGGCAACCCAAAACCCCATATTATCTTATATTTGCGTACTAGTAAAATAATAGTGTCTTAGTTTTACAGATTGAAGTGTATTTGGTGCCAAAGAGGTGCAGAATGGCGAGCAGAAGAGCTAGTTGGCGAGTAGCCGAATACGCCAGTGATCAAGGCTACTTCGTCGTTTGACTCAGGGCACCCTCTGAGCCTGGAGTCTGTAAAATTCAGGGAGCTCAGGAAAGTTTTAGGGATTTGCCCACCTGATTGGCGATCCAGATGGTCACTGCCGTTTGAACATCCACAACTGCTGAGAAGTTCTGTAAAACTCGGGGAAGTAAAAATTTATGTGGCAAAGTGCCGAATCACTCAAAAACCAAAGCGCAACCACCGAATGGGAACAAACTAGATATGTTGGAGTCCAACGCACAAAAAGGTAGCTGATCAATCACTCGAAAACGTGGATTGAAGATAGGCGCATTGGAATGCTATGAAAAGTTGTACAGAGCTTGACGAATCACTCAGCAATGCATCAAACGTCCCCAGCATACCTTCTGTTTTACGCGACATCTGTTGAATGACTCCAACTCAAAACAGCTGCCTAACCAGGATTATTCTCTAGCCCTATATGTGTCTTTCTTAATTTAACCTCTGGATTATTGTTATATATTTGAGGAAAAACATATTTTGATTGTGGTGGGGTGAGGCTTACCTTTATTTGCTTACTATAGATATTTGTGTTTTTGTATATATTTGAGTTGTCTGTTTAAAGTGGCGCTTTATATTGATTTTGCAATTGTGTAAGCTTATGACTTCTTCCTGGTTTTAATTGATTGCAAATTTTGACCCTTCCGAAAAATTATTATTATTTTTTGAAAATTTTTGCCACAGCTTGTGTTGAACGTTGCTGTTCTTTTGCAAAAAATTGATTCTCGATTTTGATCCATACCGATGACTTCAATAGTGCTTACAATTGAACAAACATGAATGTACGGCTACGATGAGGCCAAATGAAGTTGCATAGGCAATATGTAAACTATTTGCATCTCATTGTGATTAGCCATTTTTCGAATTGATTCACTTGTAATGACCGTTGCACACTAGCGAAAGTGTGTAGTATTGTTTGACTTAGGTGTCGATGCCTTGAACCTTGCATGAATAAACCTAGAATTTGCCCTGTTAGTCTGATTGATTTAGAAAGGTGTCCTCTTGA
>NW_006239200.1:824077-825479 GCF_000226075.1 Solanum tuberosum | reverse complement strand
TGGTGAAAAGGAAAAGGAGAAGTCAAGAAGTGAAAGAAAAGAAAAGAATGAAAAAGAAAAGTTGTGGAATAAAAGTACAAAAGAAATTGAGTTTCCAAGCAATCCATGGAGATGAATAAAAAGATGACTTAGAAGTACCAGAAAAAGAATTGATTAAGGAAAAGAAGGGGATGCCTTGAGAATACCACATCTCATGAGGAAAAAGTCACTGAACCTAAATGACCATACCTTTGCACTCAGCCCCATTACAAGCCTTAGAAAGACCTTTTTTGATCTTGCGTAAGTCGAATCGAAAGTCGATTGGAAAATAAGAGCAAACCTATGGGTAAAAACATGCATTGTGTTCCTCTTTTTTGAGTGTGAGCGTTGCATCTGATTCCTGATCTTGAATTGATTAACCTCTGTGTGTGAATATGGAATCATTCTTGATATGTAGGCACTTAGATACTTCATGTTGAGCTTGATTGCACAAGTAGCAAGTATTGCGAGCATGAGAATCTTTGGAATGGTGTTGTCACTAACATTGAATCTTTGAGTACACAATTGATCCTTGCATAAGTAAATTTGAGTCTAGTTGTGTGCATTCATGATTTCGTCTTGTGTAGCATTATTTGAGACACCTTGTTGAACGGCTGAACTTGAGTTTGCTTAAGGACAAGCAAACGTTTAAGTTGGGGGTGTTGTTGAGTCCACAAATTGGACTCATTTAGGGCTTTATTTTGATAGGAATAGTGTCCTCAAATGCTTATTTTGTCTAAATATATGATGAAAACTCTTAAGTTTCAGGTATTTGAAGTTTTAGTGGAATCAGGGACACTTAGGACTCAAAAAGGAACAAAAAGGCTGAAAAGAATGAAGAAGTTGAACCTTGCGCATCGCCAAGCACGCTTGGCGATTCACCGAAGGGACGCACTCAGCCCTTTGTTTTAGTATGCGAAGCCTTGAAGGAGCGGGATCAAAAAGGCGATGAAAGTAGCAATCGGTGTTTTGCCGAATAATTTTGCGAAGCAGTACTAGGTCTTCCAATGACACAAAGCACGACGATGCTGAAGGCTAGTGCAAGACGGCGACGAACTACACCAAAGGGCGAATCCAGGTATTTGAAGTTTTAGTGGAATCAGGGACACTTAGGCTCAAAAAGGAACAAAAAGGCTGAAAAGAATGAAGAAGTTGAACCTTGCGCATCGCCAAGCACGCTTGGCGATTCACCGAAGGGACGCACTCAGCCCTTTGTTTTAGTATGCGAAGCCTTGAAGGAGCGGGATCAAAAAGGCGATGAAAGTAGCAATCGGTGTTTTGCCGAATAATTTTGCGAAGCAGTACTAGGTCTTCCAATGACACAAAGCACGACGATGCTGAAGGCTAGTGCAAGACGGCGACGAACTACACCAAAGGGCGAATC
>NW_006239200.1:799330-823641 GCF_000226075.1 Solanum tuberosum | reverse complement strand
ATGAGGTTCAGCCCGAGAGGGTGAGCCCTAGTCCCATATCCTAACACTCAGCTCGAGAGAGTGAGTGTGGTAAGGCGTAGGCTGGCCTTCATGCGGCAAATGGGTGTCCGAAAGGAACGCATTTGAAACGGGGTAAGTTGCCCGAGAGGGAACTTATTTCCATCTAAAGCTTAGCCTAGTCACTATTATCTTGCAAATTTCCTATCGAAAGCATGTACCCAACGATTTATCTTACCCACCAGGAGTGGTAAGATTCTTACTTACCCAATTTCTGCAGGCACTAAATATGAGCAGGTGTTGGAGCAAGCTTGAAGAGATAAGGATTAAGTTGAGCAAGTAGATGACTTGGAGGATGCTCAAGAAATAGCCAAACTAGTAGGAGCGAAAGAAAAAGAGGTTGAAGGGAACCTTACCTTTACAGCAAATCCCAAGACTACCTCCTCCTTTCTCTCAAAGGCTTAAAAAGAAAGTCGAACATAGGAAATTTTCTAAGTTCATCACCATGTTGTGACAACTGTCAGTAAACATCCCACTGGTGGAAGCACTTGAGCAGATGCCATGATATGCCAAGTTCATGAAGGATTTGGTTACTAAGAAATGTCTGGTGAGTATTAATTTGACTAACCATATCCATCACGGCAGTGCTATTGCTACCAGGTCTCTAGTGCAAAAGAAGGAAGATCCAGGTGCATTCACCATACCATGCACTATCAGATTGATCAAATTTGCAAAGTCCTTGTGTGATCTAGGGGCCAGCATAAAGTTGATACCGCTGGCCATCTATAAGCAACTGGGTTTAGGAGTTCTGAAACCCACAAGCATGAGGTTGATGATGGCAGATAGGTCAGTAAAGCGACCTGTGGGCATACTATGTGATGTGCTTGTAAAGGTGGACACATTCATTTTTCCGGAACACTTCGTGATCTTGGATTGAGAAGTGGATTTTGAGCTTCCCATTATTTTGGGAAGACCATTTCTGGCCACAGGAAAAGCATTAGTAGATGTTGAGCGAGGAGAACTGAAATTCAGACTCAACGATGAAGAGGTAAAGTTTAATATTTGCAGGTCCATGAAGCAGCAGTGCTGATGAATTTTAAAGTTGATTTCTGGTCTTACTATGTACAGACCGTGAATGCTTTGTAGGGTATGGGAGCATACTCTTATGCTCCAAAGCAATTGGACCTGGACTTGAAAATCAGGCCAAGTCCTCCAGCAAAACCATCCATTGAGGAACCACTTGTGCTGGAACTGAAACAGTTGCCCAGTCACCTGAGGTATGTATTTTTGGGAACTAACAACACTTTCCCTGTGATTTTGGCTGCAGATTTGAATGATGATCAGGTCCAAGCTGTGATCAAAGTGTTGATTAGGTACAAAAGGGCCATTGGGTGGACCATTGCTGACATCATCGGGATACCTCCGGGTATATGCACTCATAAGATCCAACTTGAGGAGAACTGCAGCCCAAGCATTGAACACCAAAGAAGGTTAAACCCACTGATACAAGAGGTGGTCAAAAAGGAGATAATCAAGTGGTTAGATGTTGGGTGGTGTACCCCATTTCTGACAGTCACTGGGTCAGTCCAATACAATGTGTGCCCAAAAAGGGTGGTATGACTGTGGTCGCGAATGCAAAGAATGAGTTGGTCCCACAAAGACCAGTTATTGGATGGCGAGTGTGTATGGACTACAGGAAGCTGAACAAGTGGACCTTGAAGGATCACTTCTCAATGCCTTTCATGGACTAGATGCTTGACAGGTTTGCTGGAAAAGGGTGGTATTGCTTCTTAGATGGATACTCTAGCTACAACTAGATATCGATTGCTCTTGAAGATCAAGAAAAGACTACCTCTACATGTCCTTATGACACCTTTGCATTTAAACGCATGCCATTTGGACTATGTAATACACCAGCAACTTTCCAAAGATGTATGATGTTTATCTTCTCAGACATGGTGGAGGATACTCTGGAGGTCTTCATGGATGACTTTTTTGTGGTAGGTGATAGCTTTGATGATTGTTTGGTAAATCTTAGCACGGGCCTAGAGAGATGCGAGGAGGCAAATCTAGTGTTGAACTGGGAGAAGTGACATTTCATGGTCAAGGAAGGCATAGTCCTTGGACACAAGGTGTCACAAAAAGGGATTGAGGTCGACAAGGCCAAAATTGAGGTGATTGAAAAGTTACGTCCGCTGATCTGTGTGAAAGGTGTTCGAAGTTTCTTAGGACATGCCGGATTATATAAGCGGTTCATCAAGGACTTCAACAAAATTGCACACCCCATGTGCAAGCTTTTGGAGAAGAAGGTGAAATTTGTCTATGATGAGGCATGTCTCAGAGCTTTTGAATGCCTAAAGGAGAAGCTGATTTCTGCACCAGTGATTATTGGCCCAGATTGGGCAGAGCCATTTAAGGTAATGTGTGATGTTAGTGGTACTGCATTAGGAGTTGTGTTGGGGTAAAAGCGCAACAAAATGTTCCATACGATTTACTATGCTAATATGTCACTAAATGGAGCACAACGAAATTACACTGTCACTGAACAGGAACTACTAGCGGTGGTGTATGCCTTCAAGAAATTCAGAGCTTACTTGTTGGGTACTAGAGTGGTAGTCCATACGGACCATGCAGCTCTGAGATACCTCATGGCAAAGAAGGATGCCAAACCAAGGTTGATCAGATAGGTGTTACTACTTCAGGAGTTTGATTTTGAGGTTAAGGATAGGAAAGGTTGTGAAAACCAATTGGTTGATCACCTGTCGAGATTGGAGGCTGAAAATAAAGAGGGACTCGAGCTCGACATAAATGATTCGTTCTCGGATGAGCAGGTATTAGCCACTAGTCTTGATTTTATTCCTTGGTTTGCTGATTTTGCTAACTATCTCGTTAGTGATTTGATGCCTGAGGGGATAACTTATCAACAAAGGAAGAGGTTCATGCATGATGTGGGTAAGTATTTTTGGGATGAACCTTATCTGTATAGGGTGTTTTCTGACAATATCATTAGGCGATGTGTTCCTGAAGCTGAAATGTTGCATATTCTAGAAGCCTGTCACTCCTCCCCTGTAGGTGGTCATCATGGAGGTGCTCGGATAGGTCATAAGATACTTCAGTATGGGTACTACTGGCCCACAATTCATCAGGATGCGATGGATGTAGTGAGGAGTTGTGATGTGTGCCAGCGACAAGGAGCCATCTCTCGGCGCCATGAGTTACCCATGACAACTATTCTGGAGGTGGAGCTGTATGATGTGTGGGGAATCGACTTCATGGGCCAATTTGTGAGCTCCTATGGGTAGAAGTACATATTGGTTGTAGTGTACTATGTGTCCAAATGGGTTGAGGCATTTGATTTGCCTGAGAATGATGGTAAGAGTGTTGCTGGTGTTTTGAAGAAGAATATTTTCTCAAGGTTCGGTACACTCAGAGCTATCATCAGTGATGGTGGTTCTCATTTCTCCAATAAGGTGTTCATTTCTCTTTTGGATAAATATGGAGTTAAACAACACAAGGTAGCAACACCTTATCACCCACAGACCAGTGGCCAAGTGGAGGTCTCCAACAGAGAAATGAAAGCAATTCTGGCTAAAACGGTGAATGCCAACAGGACAGATTGGGCACGAAAGTTAGATGATGCTCTATGGGAATATCAGACAACTTTCAAGATGCCTATTGGTATGTCTCCATATCAATTGGTGTTTGGAAAGGCATGTCATTTGCCAGTTGAGCTTGAGCATAAAGCACTCTGGGATTTGAAGAAGTTCAACCTTAATTGGAGCGAAACTGCCAACCTGAGATAGGATCAGATCAATGAGATGGATGAGTTCTGTCTGAGAGCCTATGAGAGTTCTGGACTGTATAAGGAGAGGATTAAGCTATATCATGACAATCATATTGAGAAAAGAAGTTCCACTCCTGGTGATTTGGTATTACTTTTTAACTCTAGACTTCGTCTGTTTCCAGGGAAGTTGAGATCCAAATGGTCTGGAACTTTTAAGGTTACTCAGGTGTTCCAGTCAGGTGCGGTTGAGCTTGAAAATGACAAGGGCGAGAGGTTCAAAGCCAATGGCCAGCAAATCAAGGCATACTTAGGTGTTCCAGAAGATGTGAAGATCGTGGAGGAATGTAAACTTGATGAGGTCTGAGTAATCAAGTAACCTGTGTCGCGCCGCGATATTAAATTGTGCGCTGCTTGGGAGGCAACCCAAGATGTAATTGCAGTAGGTATTTTCCTTTTTCTTTATTTTTCTTTGTTTTTATAGAGTCACTCTGTGTTAATGTGTGCAGGAGAGACTGGGTTATAAGAATTGCAGGAACTGGGTGTAGACTGCTCTTCACGGGCAGCCTCACGGACCGAGGTGCCCTTCACGGGCGCTTTCACGGTCCGTCAATCTTAGCACTAACCTAAAAGAGCTACTGGAATTTTGAAGAGAAAGGTTCACAGAAGGGTTCACGGTTCGTCATAATTTGTACAAACGTCTAGCCTCTCATGAACCACAGGTAAGTATTTTACCCCAGGTAAGTTTCACGAACAGCTATACGGACCGTGGTGACCTTCACGGGCAGTTTCACGGTTCGTCGTCTACAACCCAGTCCTACCAATACCTGACCCGACCCACGAATATGGCACCAAAAATTAAAATAATCGTTTATATCATTCCTTAAGCGCCAAAGGTTGGGGTTTTTCCTCTTAGCCTCTTCCATAACGGTTCTTAAAAGGTTTAAAATGGTTCCCATCATCCATAAATCCCAAATTCATCAAATAATCAAAGCCCTAATCCTAAGTTGTCAAGAATCTCAAGTCGAATTCACTGATTTCTCTTTCTGAGCGAAATTCTCTTGTAAGTTCCAAGTAAGTTCTCTTATCACTTGCCATAAGTTTGATCTTGTATGAAAGTGAGTTTGAATTACTTTGATTTAGTGGAGGTTAGAATGATTATGTGACGAGTTACTTTGATTGGTACGGATTTGTTATGGGTTAAGTTGAATTGGGTATTGTTTATTGTTCTTGTACTTGGGTATGATTACAGTGGGTCTAAATTAGTTGTGAGTTTATGAGGGTAGTTGAATTCATGAAGGATAGTGTTGATATGTAGGTAAGTGTTTGGTTGAATGAATATTGTTCTTGTTGGCTTTGTGTATGATCAGGGTATCTGTGTGTTGAAGCAATGAATGATTATTTGCCAGAGTGTAAGACCACGATAGGCTTCACGGATTTTGGAAACCACTACGAGCCGTGAAACCACTCATGGACCACATTTGGGCATTTCATATCATCACTGGTTAGGTTTACGAGCAGTATTACGGACCATGGTTCACTCCACGGGTTGTGATCCCGTCCGTGAAAAATACTTTGGAAAGCTCAGTTGCACTATGATTCTGTGAGAAGTCCACGAAGGGTTTTATGGACCGTGGTACCTACCATGGCCCATGAAAGCTCCCGTGGAGTTTACTTCTGTTGTAAAATTTAATTTTTCTATACTTTTATTTTTGTTCATCTTTTGATTCAGTGCCCTTCCCAATGATAGATTGGGTGACATCATTCTTAAGGCAAGGTGTCACGATGTAATTACATAGGGGAAGTCTGAGTACCCGATAATGTGTCATTTTATTGAGTTTTGTGCTAATGGGTGTTGTGTTTATCAGGTACTATGGCTCCCCGGAGAAAGAACGCAACCAAACTTGCCCCCCCCCCCACTTCTTCTCAATCAAAGGGTTATGACGACTCCGAGTCTAGTAGTTCTGAGGTGCAAATAAATACCACTATTGAGGATCACTCACCTCGGGATACTAGAGCACAGACAAAGAGGGGTATTCTCCAGGACACTCCTCCCCAGTCTGAAGAGGGAGGAAGTCGTTTCGGTAGCAGTGAAGAATCGGGTCGTGAATCTAATGTTGGTTAAGGTAGCCAGTCTGCTGATAATTCGGGGGGCAGTGCAGAGTCTGAAAGCGGCTCTCAGGAAGATGTAAACACCTCTCCACCTGCAGCAAATACATAAGATGAAACTGGAATACGAGAGGAGACCGATGCTATAGATGAGGATATAAAGATCACCACTGATGATACTATGATGATGTATCTAAACATCCATGAACCTGATCCTGCAGCGAGACCGCAGCTGATTGACTGTTTTCGTTCCAGGTGGACTGTGAACTGGTCCGAAGAATTCTTCAACAATGGTATTGTGACCAAGAATGGTAGTTTCAAGAAGCGATCAATCATTCCTGAGACTAGGGTGGTGGTTGTTGATATCAAAGCATTCACCGACATTTATCGGACATTTCAGTTTCATCAGTTCGACTGGATGAACAATGCACCTGGAGAATACTTAGTTACGAAAAAGAGTAAAATTTTGATCATTTTTGTTTTGATATTCTAAGGTCGTTGGTGCAGTTTGAGAATTTTTTGAGGTGTTTTTTTATGTACTTATCTTGATTTTTATATATTTCGTACATTCACGTGGAAAGTTTAGTTTTTTTTGTTATTTTATGAACAGTTACGAAAAGAGTAAAATTTTGATCACTTTTTTGTTTTGATATTCTAAGGTCATTGGTGCATTTGAGAATATTTTTGAGGTGTTTTTATGTACTTTTATTGATTTTTATACGTTTCGCATTTACGAGAAAAAATATTTTTTTGTTATTTTTTGAACAATTACGAAAAAGAGTAAAATTTTGAAATTTTTTTGTTTCGATATTCTAAGGTCATTGGTGCAGTTTGAGAATTTTTTGAGGTGTTTTGATGTACTTTTCTTTATTTCTATATGTTTCGTACATTTACGAGGAAATATTAAATTTTTTGTTATTTTTCGAACAGTTACGAAAAAGAGTAAAATTTTGATCATTTTTTGTTTTGATAATCTAAGGTCATTGGTATAGTTTGAGAATTTTTTGAGGTGATTTGATGTACTTTTCCTTATTTTTATATGTTTCGTACATTTACGAGGAAAAATAATTTTTTTATTATTTTTCGATTGTTATGAAAAAGAGTATTTTTGATCATTTTTTTGTTTCGATATTCTAAGGTCATTGTTGCAGTTTGAGAATTTTTTGATGTGTTTTGAAGTGCTATTCTTGATTTTTATATGTTTCGTACATTTATGAGGAAAAATTATTTTTTTGTTGTTTTTCTGACAGTTACGAAAAAAAGTAAAATTTTGATCATTTTTAGTTTCGATATTGTAAGGTCATTGGTTGAGTTTGAGATTTTTTTGAGGTGTTTTGATGTACTGTTCTTGAATTTTCTATGTTTCGTACATTTACGAGGAAAAAATAAATTTTTCGTTATTTTTCAGATAGTTACGAAAGAGAGTAAAATTTTGATCATTTTTTTGTTTCGATATTCTAAGGTCATTGTTGCAGTTTGAGAATTTTTTGATGTGTTTTGAAGTGCTATTCTTGATTTTTATATGTTTCGTACATTTACGAGGAAAAAGTAAACTTTTTGCTATTTTTTGATTGTTACGAAAAAGAGTAATTTTGATCTTTTTTTTGTTTCGATATTCTTAGGTCATTGCTGCAGTTTGAGATTTTTTTTTAGGTGTTTTGATGTACTTTTCTTGATTTTTAGTACATTTACGAGGAAAAATGATTTTTTTGTTATTTTTTTTACAGTTACGAAAAAAACAAAAGTTTGATCACTTTTTGTTTCGATGTTCTAAGGTCATTGGTGGAGTTTGAGAATTTTTTGAGGTATTTTGATAATCTTTTCTTGATTTTTATATGTTTCGTACATTTACGAGGAAAAATTAAAAAAATTCATTATTTTTCAGATAGTTACGAAAAAGAGTAAAATTTTGATCATTTTTTTGTTTCGATATTCTAAGGTCATTGTTGTAGTTTGAGAATTTTTTGATCATTTTTGATGTACTTTTCTTGATTTTTATATGTTATGTACATTTACGAGGAAAAATGACATTTTTTGTTATTATTTGGACACTCACGAAAAAGAGTAAAATTTTGATCCTTTTTTGTTTCGATATTCTAAGTTCATTAGTGCTTTTTGAGAATTTTTTGAGGTGTTTTGATGTACTTATCTTGATTTTTATATATTTCGTACATTTATGAGGAAAAATTAAATATTTTGTTTTTTTTTCAAACATTTACGAAAAAGAGTAAAATTTTGATCATTTTTTTGTTTTGATATTCCATGATCATTGGTGCAGTTTGAGAATTTTTTGAGGTGTTTTGATGTACTTTTCTTGATTTTTATATGTTACATACATTTATGAGGAAATATTAAATTTTTTGTTATTTTTTGATAGTTACGGAAAAGAGTAATTTTGATCATTTTTTTATTTCGATATTCTAAGGTCATTGGTGCAGTTTTGAGAATTTTTTTGAGGTGTTTTTGATATATTTTTCTTGATTTTTTATATGTTTCGTACATTTACGAGGAAAAATTAATTTTTTGTTATTTTTCGGACAAATACGAAAAAGAGTAAAATTTTGATAATTTTTTGTTTCGAAATTCTAAGGTCATTAGTGAAGTTTGTGAATCTTTTGAGGTGTTTTGATGTACTTTTCTTGATATTTTTATGTTTCGTACATTCACGAGGAAAAACTAAATTTGATTGTAATATGTTTCGTACATTTACGAGGAATTTTTTATTTTTCGAACAGTTTAATAAAAAGATTAAAATTTTGATCTTTTTTTTGTTTCGATATTCTAAGATCATTGGTGCTGTTTGAGAATTTTTTAAGATGTTTTGATATAGTTTTCTTGATTTTTATATGTTTCGTACATATACGATGAAAAATTAATTTTTATTTTATTTTTTGGATAGTTACAAAAAGAGTAAAATTTTGATGATTTTTTTGTTTCGATATTCTAAGGTCATTGGTGCAATTTAAGAATTTTTTGAGGTGTTTTTATGTACTTTTCTTGAGTTTTGTATGTTTCGTACATTTACGAGGAAAAATTAATCTTGTCTTTATTTGGACAGTTACGTAAAAGAATAGAATTTTGATCAATTTTATGTTTCGATATTGTAAAGTCATTGAGCAGTTTGATAATTTTTTGAGGTGTTTTGATGTAGTTTTCTTGATATTTATATGTTTCTTACATTTACGAGAAAAAATTAATTTTTTTATTCTTTTTCTGAAATTTAGTAAAAAGAGTAAAATTTTGATCATATTTTGTTTCGATATTCTAAGGTCATTGGTGATGTTTGAGAATTTTTTGAGGTGTTTTGATGTACTTTTTTTTACTTTTATATCTTTCGTACATTTACGAGGAAAATTTAGTTTTTTTTGTTATTTTTCGGACAGTTACGAACAAGTATAAAATTTTGATTATTTTTTTGTTTCGATATTCTAAGGTCATTGGTGCAGTTTGAGAATTTTTGAGTTGTTTTGATGTACTTTTCTTGATTTTTATATGTTTCGTACATTTACGAAGAAAATTTAAATTTTTTGTTATTTTTCGAACAGTTACGAAAAAGAGTAACATTTTGATCATTTTTTTGTTTCGATATTTTAATGTCATTGATGTAGTTTGAGAATTGTTTTAGGTGTTTTGATGTACTTTTCTTGATTATTAATTATTTCGTACATTTATGAGGAAAAATAACTTTTTATAATTTTTTGGACTGTTTCTAAAAAAGAGTAATATTTTGATCATTTTTTACTTTCGATATTCTAATGTCATTGGTGTAGTTTGAGAATTTTTACATGTTTTGTACATTTACGAGGAGGTTTTTTATTTTTGTAATTTTTAGAACAGTTACGAAAAAGTGTAAAATTTTGATCATTTTTTTGTTTCAATATTATAAGGTCATTGGTGCAGTTTGAAATTTTTTTAAGGTGTTTTGATGTGCTATTAATGATTTTTATATCTTCGGGAACTTAAAAGAAATAATTAATTTTTTTGTTATTTTTCGGACAGTTATGAAAAAGAGTAAATAATTTAAATATTTTTTTCATTTTGATATTCTAAGGTCATTGGTACAGTTTGAGAAATTTTTGAGGTGTTTTGATGTAGTTTTCTTGAATATTATATGTTTCGTACATTTACGAGGAAAATAAAATTTTATTATTTTTCGGACAGTTACGATAAAGAGTAACACTTTGATCATTTTTTTCGATATTCTAAGGTCATTGGTGTAGTTTGAGAATTTTTTGAGGTGCTTTGATGTACTTTTCCTGATATTTTTTTGTTTAGTACATTCACTAGGAAAAACAAATTTTTTAATTATTTTTCGGACTGTTACAAAAAAGAGTAAAATTTTGATCATTTTTTTGTTTCTATAATCTAAGATCATTGGTGCAGTTTGAGAATTTTTTGAGTTGTTTTGATGTACTTTTATTGATTTTCATAAGTTTCATAAATTTACGAGGAAAATTTATTTATTTTTGTTATTTTTCGGACAGTTACGAAATAGAGTAACATTTTGATAATTTTTTTGTTTCGATATTCTATGGTCATTGGTGCAGTTTGAGAAATTTTTGAGCTGTTTTGATGTACTTTTCTTGATCTTTATATGTTTCAAATATTTATGAGGAAAATTTAAATTTTTAATTATTTTTCGGACAGTAACGAAAAAGAGTAAAATTTTGTTCAATCTTTTGTTTCGATATTCTAATGTCATTGGTGTAGTTTGAGATTTTTTGAAGTGTTTTGATGTACTTTTCTTGATTTTTATATGTTTAGTACTTTTACGAGGAAAAAATATTTTTTTTGTTATTTTTTGGACAATTACTAAAAACAGTAAAATTTTGATCATTATTTTGTTTCGATATTCTAAGGTCATTGGTGCAGTTTGAGAATTTCTTTAGATGTTTTGATGTACTTTTCTTGATTTTTATATCTTCAAAAAATTACGAGGAAAAATTAATTATTTTGTTATTTTTGGGATAGTTACAAAAAAGTGTAAATTTTTGTATATTTTTTTGTTTCGATATTCTAAGGTCATTGGTGCAGTCAGAGAATTTTTTGAGGTGTTTTGATTACCTTTCTTGATTTTTATATGTTTCATCTATTTACGAGGAAAAAATAAATTTTTATTTTTTTCGGACAGTTACGAAAAAGAGTAAAATTTTGATCAATTTTTTTCGATATTCTAATGTCATTGGTGTAGTTTGAGAATTTTTGAAGTGTTTTGGTGTACTTTTCTTGATTTTTTATGTTTCGTACATTTACGAGGAAAAATAATTTTTTTGTTATTTTTCGGACGGTTAAAAAAAAGATTAAAATTCTTATCATTTTTATTGTTTCGATATTCTAAGGTTATTGGTGCAGTTTAAATTTTTTCTTGAGGTGTTTTGATGTACTTTTCTTGATTTTATATGTTTCATACATTTTCGAGGAAAACTAAAAAAATTTGGACTATTACGAAAAAGATAAAAAATTTGAGAATTTTTTTTCCCGATATTCTAAGGTCATTGGTGCTGATTGAGAATTTTTTGAGGTGTTTTGATCTACATTTCTTGATTTTTATATGTTTCGTTCATTTACAAGGAAAAAATTTTTTTTTGTTATTTTTCGGACAAGTACGAAAAAGAGTAAAATTTTGATCATTTTTTTTGCGATATTCTAAGGTCATTGGTGCAATTTGAGAATTTTTTGAGGTGTTTTGACTTACTTTTCTTGATTCTTCTATTTTTTAGACATTTTCGAGGAAATATTAAATTTTTTATTATTTTTTGGACATTTACGAAAAAGAGTAAAATTTTGGTCATTTTTTTTGTTTCGATATTCTGCGGTCATTGGTACAGTTTGAAATTTTTTTGAGGTATTTTGATATAATTTTCTTGATTTATATATCTTTCAGATATTTACGAGGAAAAATTTATTTTTTTTGTTATTTTTCGGATAGTTATGAAAATGAGTAAAATTTTGATCATTTTTTGTTTCGATATTCTAAGGTCATTAGTGAACTTTGAGAAACTTTTGAGGTGTTTTGATGTACTTTCTTGATTTTTATATGTTTCATACATTTGCGAGGAAAACTTAAATTTTTTGTTATTTTTGTGACAGTTACGAAAAACACTAAAGTTTTTATCACTTTTTTTTTTTTCGATATTCTAATGTCATTGGTGCAGTTTGAGAATTTTTTGTGGTTTTTTAATGTACTTTTCTTGTTTTTTTAATGTTTCGTTCATTTACAAGGAAAAAATAATTTTTTTTGTTATTCTTCTAACATTTACGAAAAAGTGTATAATTTTAATCATTTTTTTTAGATATTCTTAGGTCACTGGTGTAGTTTGAGAATATTTTGAGGTGTTTTGATGTAATTTTCTTTATTTTTAAATCTTTCGGACTTTCACGAGGAAAAATTACTTTTTTTGTCAGTGTTAAGACAGTTACGAAATAGAGTAAAATTTTAATCATTTATTTTTTTCGATATTCTAAGATCATAGGTGAAGTTTGAGTATTTTTTGAGATGTTTTGATATAATTTTCTTGATTATATATGTTTCGTACAGATACGAGGAAAAATAAATTTTTTTAATATTTTCGGACAGTTACAAAAAAGAGTAAATTTTGATCAAATTTTTTGTTTCGATATTTTAAGGTCATTGGTGCGGTTTGAGAATTTTTTGAGGAGTTTTGATGTATTTTTCTTTACTTTTATATCTTTCGGACATTTACTAGGAAAAATTAAATTATTTGAAAATTTTCAAACAGTTACAAAAAAGTGTAAAATCTGATCATTTTTTTGTTTCGATATTTTAAGGTCATTGGTGCAGTTTGAGAATTTTTTGAGGTGTTTTGATGTACATTTCTTGATTTTTATATCTTTCGGACATTTAGGAGGAAAAATTATTTTTTTCGTTATTTTTCCCACAGTTACAAAAAAGAGTAAAATTTGATCATTTTTTTTGTTTCGATATTTTAAGGTTATTAGTGTAGTTTGAGAATTTTTTTAGCTGTTTTGATGTATTTTTATATCTTTCGGACATTTACGAGGAAAAATTAAATTTTTTTTTTATATTTCAAACATTTACGAAAAAGAATAAAATTTTGAACATTTTTTTATTTCGATATTCTTAGGTCATTGGTGAAGTTTGAGAATTTTTTGAGGTGTTTTAATTTACTTTTCTTGATTTTTATATCTTACAAATATTCATGAGGAAAAATTAAATTTTTCGTTATTTTTCGGAAAGCTATGAAAAAGAGTAAATTTTGATCATTTTTTTTGTTTCGACATTTTAAGGTCGTTGGTGTAGTTTGAGAATTTTTTGTGGTTTTTTTATGTACTTTTCTTGATTTTTATATCTTTCGGTCATTTACGAGGAAAAGTTACATTTTTTGTTCATTTTCGGACAGTAACGTAAAAGTTTAAAATTTTGATCATTTTTTTGTTTCGATATTCTACGGTCATTGGTGCAGTTTGAGAATTATTTTGACATGTTTTGATGTATTTTTCTTGATTTTTATATCTTTCCGACATTTACAAGAAAAAATTAAAATTTATGTTATATTTCAAACAGTTACGAAAAAGAGTAAAATTTTGAACACTTTTTTGTTTCGATATTCTAAGGTCATTGGTGCAGTTTGAGAATTTTTTGTGGTTTTTTTATGTGCTTTTCTTGATTTTTAAATGTTTCATACATTTACGAGGAAAAATTATATTTTTTGTTATTTTTTGAACAGTCACGAAAAAGTGGAAAATTTTGATCATTTTTTTGTTTCGATATTTCTAGGTCATTGGTGCAGTTTGAGAATTTTTTGAGGTGTTTTGATGTACTCTTTTTTATTTTTATATCTTTTGGATATTTACGAGGAAAAAATAATTTTTTTGTTATTTTTCGGACAGTTATGAAGAAGTGTTTTGATGTATCTTTCTAGATTTATATATCTTTCAGATATTTACGAGGAATCGTTAAATTTTTGTTTAGTTTTCGGGCAGTTAAGAAAAACTGTAAATTTTGATCATTTTTTTTATTCGATATACTCAAGTCATTGGTGCACTTTGAGAATTTTTTGAGGTGTTTTGATGTACTTTTCTTGATTTTTATATCTTTCGAACATTTACGAGGAAAAACTAAATTTATTGTAAGTGGACGGACAGTTACAAAAAAGATTAAAATTTTGATTTTTTTTTGTTTCTATATTCTAAGGTTATTGGAGTAGTTTGAATTTTTTTTGAGATGTTTTGATATAATTTCTTGATTTTTATATGTTTCGTTCATTTATAAGGAAACATTAATTTTATTTTTATTTTTTTGACAGTTACGAAAAAGTGTAAAATTTTAATCTTTTTTTGTTTCGATATTTTAAGGTCATTGGTGTAGTTTGAGTATTTTTTGAGGTCTTTGATGTTTTTCTTTTTGATTCTTTTGTGTTTTGTACATTTACAAGGAAAAATTAATTTTTATTTTATTTTTCGGACAATTACGAAAAAAGGTAAAATTTTGATCATTTTTTGTTTCAATATTTTAAGGTCATTGGTACAATTTGAGAATTTTTTTGTGGTGTTTTGATATACTTTTCTTGATTTTTATATCTTTTAGACATTTACGAGGAAAGTTTATTTTTTTTGTTATATTTCGGACAGTTACAAAAATGAGTAAAATTTTGATCATCTTATTGTTTCGATATTCTAAGGTCATTGGTGTAGTTTGAATTTTTTTTTGAGGTGTTTTGATGTACTTTTCTTGTTTTTTATATCTTTAAGACATTAACGAGGAAAAAATAATTTTTTTTGTTATTTTTTGGACAGTTAAGAAAAAGAGTAAAATTTTGATCACTTTTTTATTTCGATATTCTAAAGTTATTGGTGCAGTTTGAGGATTTTTTGAGGTATTTTGATTTTCTTTTCTTGACTTTTATATCATTCGAACATTACGAGGAAAAAATATTTATTTTGTTATTTTTCGGACACTAACAGAAAAGTGTAAAATTTTGATCATTTTTTTGTTTTGATATTCTAAGGTCATTGGTGGAGTTTGAGAATTTCTTGAGGTGTTTTGATGTACTTTTCTTAATTTTTATATGTTTCGTACATTTACGAGGAAAAATTAATTTTTTGTTATTTTTCAGTACAGTATACGAAAAGTAGTAAAATTTTGATTAATTTTTTGTTCGTATATTCTAAGGTTATTGGTGCAGTTTGAGAATTGTTTGAGGTGTTTTGATGTACTTCTTTTTTATTTTTATAAGTTTCGTACATTTACGAGGAAAAAATAATTTTTGTATTATTTTTAGGACAATTACGAAAAAGTGAAAATTTTTAATCATTTTTTTGTTTCGATATTCTAAGGTCATTGGTACAGTTTTAAATTTTTTTGAGGTGTTTTGATGTACTTTTCTTGATATTTATATGTTTCGTACATATACGAGGAAAGAATAAGTTTTTTGTTATTTTTCGTACATTTACGAAAAATTCTAAAATTTTGAACATTTTTTTTTCTATATTATAAGGTTATTGGTGCAGTTTGAGATTTTTTTGAGGTTTTTTGATATACATTTCTTGGTTTTATATGTTTCGTACATATATGAAGAAAAATTAATATTTTTTATTTTTCAAAAAATTACAAAAAAGAATAATATTTTAATCATTTTTTTATTTTGACATTCTAAGGTCATTGGTGCTGTTTGAGAATTTTTTGAGGTATTTTCATATACTATTCTTGATTTTTATATCTTTTGGAGAATGACAAGGAAAAATTATTTTGTTTGTTATTTTTCAGAGAGTTACGAAAAAGAATAAAATTTTGATCATTTTTTTGTTTCGATATTCTAAGGTCATTTGTGCAGTTTGAGAATTTTTTGAGGTTTTTTGTGTACTTTTCTTGATTTTTATATGTTTAGTACATTTACCAGGAAAAATATTTTTTTTTGTTATTTTTCGGACAGTTACGAAAAGGATTAAAATTTTGATATATTTTTTTGTTTCGATATTCTAAGATCATTGGTGCAGTTTCAAAATTATTTGAATTGTTTTGATTTACTTTTCTTGATTTTTATATGTTTCGTACATTAACGAGTAAATTTATTTATTTTTTGTTATTTTTTGAGAAGTTACGAAAAAGAATAAATTTTGATCATTTTCTTTCAATATTCTAAGGTAATTGGTGTTGTTTGAATTTTTTTTGAGGTGTTTTGATGTACTGATCTAGATATTTATATGTTTCGTACATTTACGAGGAAAAAATAATTTTTTTGTTATTTTTCAGATAGTTACGAAAAAGAGTAAAATTTTGATCATTTTTTTGTTTCGTTAATCTAAGGTCATTGGTAAAGTTTGAGAAATTTTTGAGGTGTTTTTATGTACATTTCTTGATTTTTATATATTTTAGATATTTATGAGTCAAAATTAATTTTTTTGTTATTTTTCGGACAGTTATAAAAAACAGTAAAATTTTGATCATTTTTTTGTTTCTATATTTTATGGTCATTGGTGCAGTTTGAGAATTTTTTGAGGTGTTTTGATGTACTTTTTTTTTTTATATGTTTCATACATTTATGAGGAATTTTTTTTTTTGTTAATTTTAGGACAGTAACGAAAAAGTGTAAAAATTTTGATCATTTTTTGTTTCAATATTCTAAGGTTATTGGTGCAATTTGAAATTTTTTTGAGGTGTTTTGATATACTTTTCTTGATTTTATATCTTCCGTACATTTCAAGGAAAAAATAAATTTGTTGTTATTTTTCAAACATTTACGAAAAAGAATAAAATTTGGATCATTTTATAGTTTGATATTCTAAGGTCAGTGGTGCAGTTTGAGAATTATTTGCAATGTTTTGATGTACTTTTCTTTATTTTTATATGTTTCGTACATTTACGAGGAAAACTTAAATTTTTTGTTATTTTTCAGATGGTTATGAAAAAGAGTAAAATTTTGATCATTTTTTAATCGATATTTTTTGGTCATTGATGGAGTTTGATAAATTTTTGATGTACTTTTCTTGATTTTTATATCTTTCGGACATTTACGAGAATAAATTAATTTTTATTTTTATTTTTCGGACACTTACGAAAAAGGGTAAATTTTGAACATATTTTTGTTTCGATATTCCAAGGTCATTGATGAAATTTCAGAATTTTTTGAAGTATTTTGATGTATTTTTCTTGATTTTTATATCTTTCAACATTTACGAGGAAAAAATAATATTTTTGTTATTTTTCAGACATTTACGGAAAGAGTAAAATTTCAATCATTTTTTTGATTCGATAATCACAGTTCAGTGGTGCAGTTTTAGAATTTTTGGGGTGTTTTGATGTACTTTTCTTGATATTTATCTGTTTCATTTATTTACGAGGAATTATTTTTTTTTGTAATTTTTCGATCAATGACGAATAAAATATTGATCATTTTTTGGTTCGATATTGAAAGATGATTGGTGCAGTTTGAGAAATTTTGTGGTGTATTGATTTATTTTTCTTGATTTTTATATGTTTCGTACATTTACAAGGAAAAATGAATTTTTTATGTTATTTTTCGGACAATTACGAAAAAATATAAAATTTTGATCAATTTTTTTTTCGTTATTCCAAGGTCACTGGTGCAGTTTGAGAATTTTTTGAGCTGTTTTAATGTACTTTTTTTAATTTTTTTATGTTTTCCACATTTATGAGAAAAAAATAATTTTTTAAATTATTTTTTGGACAGTTACGAAAAAGAATAAATTTTGATCATTTTTTCGTTTCGATATTCTTTGGTCATTGGTGCAGTTTGAGAATTATTTGAGTTGTTTTAATATACTTTTATTGATTTTTATATGTTTTATACGAGGAAAATTATTATTTTTGTTATTTTTCGTACAGTTACAAAAAAGAGTAAAATTTTGATTATTTTTTTATTTCGATATTCTAAGGTCATTGGTGAATTTTGAGATTTTTTTGAGGTGATTTGATGTAATTTTCTTGATTTTTATATGTTTCTTACATTTACGAGGAAAAATTAAATTTTTTATTATTATTTAGACAATTACGAAAAAGGGTAAAAGATTTATTATTTTTTTATTTCAATATTCTAAGGTCATTGGTGTACTTTGAGAAGTTTTTGAGGTGTTTTGATATACTTTTCTAGATTTTTATATGTTTCGTACATTTACAAGGAATTATTTTATTTTTGTTATTTTTCGAACAATTACGAAAAAGAATAAAATTTTGATTATTTTTTATTTTTGATATGCTAAGGACATTGGTGCAGTTTGAGAATTTTTTGAGGTGTTTTGATGTACGTTTCTTAATATTTATATCTTTCGGACATATACGAGGAAAATTTAAATTTTTTGTTATTTTTCTAGCAGATATGAAAAAGTGTAAAATGTTTTCACATTTTTTTGTTTCCATATTCTAAGGTCATTGGTGTAGATTGAATTTTTTTGAGGTGTTTTGATATAATTTTCTTGATTTTTATATGTTTCGTACATTTACCAGGAAAACTATTTTTTTAATTATTTTTCTGACAGTTACGAAAAAGTGTAAAATTTTGATTAATTTTTAGTTTCGATATACTAAGGACATTGGTCCAGTTTGAAATTTTTTTGAGGTGTTTTGACGTATGTTTCTTAATTTTTATATCTTTCGGACATTTATTAGCAAAAAATATTTTTTTTTGTTATATTTCGGATAGATACGAAAAAGTGTAAAATTTTGATAATTTTTTTTGGTTCCATATTCTAAGGTCATTAGTGTATTATGAGAATTTTATGAGGTGTTTTGATATACTTTTCTTGATTTTTATATGTTTCGGACATTTACGAGCAAAAGTTAAATTCTTTGTTATTTTTCGGACACTTACGGAAATGAGTAAAATTTTGATCATTTTATTGTTTTGATAATCTAAGGACATTAGTGAAGTTTGAGAACTTTTTGAGATGTTTTGATGTACTTTTCTTAATTTTTATATGTTTCTTATATTTACGACGAAAAATTAAATTATTTTTTTTCCGAACAAATAGGAAAAAGAGCAAAAATTTTATCATTTTTTTGTTTCAATATTCTAAGGTCATTGGTGCAGTTTGTGAATTTTTTGAGGTGTTTTGATGTACTTTTCTTGATTTTTATATGTTTCGTACATTTTACAAGGAAAAATAATTTTTTTGTTATTTTTCAGACAGTTACGAAAAAGTGTAAAATTTTGATTATTTTTTTGTTTTGATATGCTAAGGACATTGGTGCAGTTTGAGAATTTTTTGAGGTGTTTTGACATATGTTTCTTAATTTTTATATCTTTCGGACATTTACGAGGAAAAAATATTTTTTTTGTTATTTTTCGGTAGAATACGAAAAGGAGTAAAATTTTCGTCATTTTTTTGTTTCCATATTCTAAGGTCATTGGTGCAGTTTGAGAATTTTTTGAGCTGTTTTGAAGTACTTTTCTTGATTTTTATATGTTCCAGACATTTATAAGCTTAAATTAAATTCTTTGTTATTTTTCGGACAGTAACGAAAAAGGGTAAATTTTTGATCATTTTTTTGTTTCGATACTTTAAGGTCATTGGTGCTGTTTGAGAATATTTTTGAGGTGTTTTGATGTAATTTTCATAATTTTTTATATCTTTCGGACATTTAAGAGGAAAAATTAAAATTTTTGTTATTTTTCGGACAGTTACGAAAAAGTGTAAGATTTTGATCATCTTTTGGTTACGATATTCTAAGGTCATTCATGCAGTATGAGAATTATTTTAAGGTGTTTTGATGTACTTTTCTTGATATGTTATATCTTTTGGACATTTACGAGGAAAAAATGATTTTTTTGTCATTTTTCGGGTCATTTAGGATGAGGAAAATTTTGATCATTTTTTTCCCGGTATTCTAAGGTTATTGGTGTAGTTAGAGAACTTTTTGAGGTGTTTTGATGTACTTTTCTTGATTTTTATATGTCTTGTACATTTACGAGGAAAAAATATTGTTTTTGATATTTTTTGGACAGTTACGAAAAAGAGTAAAAGTTTGATCATCTTTTTGTTTAGATATTCTAAGGTCGTTGGTGCAGTTTGAGAATTTTTTGAGGTGTTTTGATGTACTTTTCTTGATTTTTATATGTTTCGTACAATTACGAGGAAAAATCTTTTTTTTGTTATTTTTCGGACTGTTACAAAAAGTGTTAAATTTTGATCATTTTTTTTCGATATCCCAAGGTTGTTGGTGTAGTTTGAGAATTTTTTGTGGTGTTTTGATGTACTTTTCTTGATTTTTATATACTTCTTACATTTACGAGGAAAAAATAACTTTTTTTGTTATTTTTTGGACAGTTACGAAAAAGAGTAAATTCAGATTATTTGTTTGTTTCGATATTCTAAGGTCATTGGTGCAGTTTGAGAATTTTTTGAGGTGTTTTGATGTACTTTTTTTTATTTTTATATGTTTCGTAAAATTACGCGGAAAAAATAACTTTTTGTTATTTTTCGGACAATTACGAAAAAGAGTATAATTTGATCAGTTTTTGTTTCGATATTCTAAGGTCATTGGTGCAGTTTGAGAATTATTTGAGGTATTTGATGTACTTAGCTTGATTTTTATATATTTCGTACATTTACGAGGAAACATTAAATTTTTCGTTAATTTTTGAATAATTACGAAAAAGCGTAAAATTTTGATCATTTTTTTTGTTTCGATATTCTAATGTCATTGTTGAATTTTGAGAATTTTTTGAGATGTTTTTATGTACTTTTCTTGATTTTTATATGTTTCATACAGAGAAAAAATTAATATTTTTTGTTATCTTTCAGATAGTTACGAAAAAGAGTAAAATTTTGATCATTTTTTTGTTTCGATATTCTAAGGTCATTGGTGCAGTTTGAGAATATTTTGAGGTATTTTGATGTACTTAGCTTGATTTTTATATATTTCGTACATTTTGGAGGAAAAATTATTTTTTTGTTATTTTTCGGTCAGTTACGTAAAAAAGTAAAATTTTGATCATTTTTTTGTTTCGATATTCTAAGGTCATTGGTGCAATTTGAGATTTTTTTGAGGTGAATTGATGTTCTTTTCTTAATATTTATATGTGATGTGCCACGAAATCTTGGCACATTTGATGCTTGAAAATTAAACATTGATACTAGAATCGAGTGTATTTATGTGGATATAATGCGTTTGGTTGTGTTTGTATAGGTGAAACAGGTGGACGTGAAAGACGAAAGAAAAGAAGGCTGCTGATAACCATATGCAAAGTGAAGACCACGAGCACCTAGATGGGTCGTGGTCCTTGTCACGAACTGTGGTGCAGTTCGTGAAGCTGAACCAGTGAATGGCAAGGAAAAGTTGAAAAAGGAACTGAATCAAGTGAAGACCAAAGACGACTTCACGAGTCGTGGTCTTCACGACAGCCCGTGGTGCATGTCGTGGTAATGATGCAGTGAAGGGGCTTTGGAAAGTTGAAGAGATAAGCTACCATGTGAAGACCACAGATAACTACACGGCCCGTGGTCATTGTCACGACCCGTGGTGCATGTCGTGGTGATGACACAGTGTGCAGGTCTTGAAGAACCTGCTTTGGGGAATCCAAGTGAAGACCACGAAGGGCTTCTCGGACCGTGAAGCCCTTGACGGGCCATAGAAGTGGGCTTGAAAGGGGCCGACATATCAGTCCTGCTTCGAGTAGGACTCTTTTTAAAACTATTTCTAAATGAATTAGGTCATTTTTTATGTTTTTATCTTATCTTTCATTTGAACGACGAACAAGTTTCCAGAATTCATAGCTTTTGGTTTTCGATTTTGGATATTGAATTAAGTTTGAAGTTCGGTTTTCTGGTTCTTGAAATATTAAAGTGGTTGTTGATTGCTTATTCTCGTAAGTACTTTATAGCATGTTTTCATTCGATATTTTTGAACATTTACGTGAAATCATGAGTGGCTAAACACCACAACTGGGGTTGTGGGATCCATGACGGAATTCTAATTGTGATTTCGTAAAACGAGTGAAAGGCAATTTGTGGTTACAAACTATAGTTTAGTTTTCGTTATTCATGTATTCTGATGATTGCACACATTAGGATGAGCATGTATCTGTCATTTGTTTGAGAGAGAAATGATAGTTAGGAAAAAGCTAAACTAATTTAACTAAATGGAGTCAAAGTTCGAGTTTGAGAGTAAAGAACCTTAACACCATTTTAGGTGAAGGTAAATCGTGTAACACTCTAGGACCGAGAGGACTTGAGTGAAGATTATCTGAGTAAACTGAGAAGTGTCAGATATAGCTAACTCACATGTAGTTTGTAGACGTAAGTTGCCTGAAACTCAATTACGTAAGGACATTAGACGCAACGTTATAAGGAACACAATCCTAGTTTTAGTAATTATTGAAACAACTTCAAAACTGATATTTTGTTCATTGTTGAATTAGACTTTACTTTACAATCTTGGTTACTTAAGCGTTAACGCTAAACCCAATTTTACTTTCAATAATTGTTTATTTAGGAAATAATAATGACATTAGAGTAAAACGCGATAGTGAAAACATTTCTATAAAGAAATTCTCTGTGGGATCGACCTCAACTCACGTTGAGTTCTGTAAATTGACTTCGACCGTTTATATCTCTTAATTGAGGTGTAAGTTTGGACGTATCAAATTTTGGCGCCGCTACCGGGGAATTTCAATTCAGGAGTGTTTTACTAGCTTTTATTCTAAGTATAGTTAGATTTCAGAATTTTACGTCTTGTTCTTTGTTCGTGTCTCTTTCAGGTGAGTTCGACTGTGTATTCCAAATACCAGAAGTAAGGGAGCCCTATTAGTCCCATACGATCGATAACTTCGGAAAACAATCCATAAAATGGTGAACGCACAAGAACTTGAGGCGCAGAGACAGAGATTTGGATTGGAAGCTGAACCGTTGCTAGGGGTATTCGGCCGAATGTTGTGAACAATCTACCAAGGGCAGTGAACGAAAACATAACGGTGGATGGAATCATTCCCCCCAACCGCCAACCAATAACTCCAAGGGGTAGACCACAACCTCCAGCTCATATGATGTATGAAGAGCATGACGTAGACTTAGATGGAGCTGGAGCCACTGGAGCTATAGTGTTACCTGCACTACCTCCAGGTGTTAAGTTCACAATCACCAGCACCATGATTCAACTACTAAATCTGAAAGGTATGTTCAGGGCAGCAGCGGGTGATGATGCTAATCAACATCTGATGAACTTTGTGGCGATTTACAAATCGCAAGAGATTCCTAGAGTAAGCCAAACATCGATGAGATTGAGGTTATTTCCCTTGTCTCTTACCGGAGAGGCAACCAACTGGTTGAATGAGATGCCGGTTGACTCAATTAGGAATTGGACTGAATTGAAGGAGGCTTTCTTGGAACGATTCTTTCCTAAATAAAAAAAAATGCAGATGACAGACGAGATCATTGCCCATAAGCAAGTACCAGGAGAAGCAATGCATGACACTTGGTGGAGATTCAGCCAAAAGCTAAAAAAAGTGCCCAAACCATGGTCTCACTAAGAGGCATTTAAAACATGCTTTCTATATATCTTTGAATTATGTCACTAAACCTATTATTGATGTAGTGTGTGGAGGATCATTTATGAGGAAGCCATTCTCAGAGAGCATGCAACTGATGGACGAAGTGTCAAAGAATAATAGGGCATGGTACACCAGGGATGCAGAAGTAGGAGATCTAGGGTACACATTTGAACTGCTGGCTGAACAAAGGAAGAGAGAAGAAGAAAGAGATCAGGATATGGCACAGGTGAGGACCCAAATAGATCTACTCATGAAGCATATTGTTTTCATGTCTGAAAAGGTAAATGTTGTGAGCCAACCAAACAGGTTTGAAGATTAGGATATTGATCTAGATGAGGAGGAAAATTACCTGGGAAACCAAAGAGGTTTCCGAAGTTAAAACTCGGGCAACCAGGGTTATAATTCTAATTCTGGAAATGCAGGTCGGAACTTCTCAAGGGAAGGACAGTATGATAGGCCAGCAAACAGAGAGCAGGGAAACTGGCAGAATAGAGATGGGTATTGAAATGACCGCAGTGGTGCATATGTTCCCCCAGGTAATAGAGATCGAGCATGTCACGACCCGAGAGTACCCCCTAGTCGTAACATGGCGTATTCGACCCCGAAGGGGTCTTATACGAGCCACATAGTCATTCAATAATGAAAATAGTGCGGAATAAAAAAAAACTTATTTACATCCACACATTTAAACTTCATTAAAAGAACTTTAAAAACACACAGCGGAAGTCTAAGTCTCACATGGCCATCTTAGACACAGTCACAAAACATAAGTAGGGACACGGCCCTTTACAATCAAAAGAAGTCTATTAAGTCTACTACATGAACAAAAGAACTTAAAAGTCTTATCCTCGAATCCATGAGGACATACCAAGTCTTGGAGGAAAGCAATCCAACACTTCAAACTAGCTAGGAGGGATCACTTGCCGGAACCTACACTT
>NW_006239200.1:783073-793702 GCF_000226075.1 Solanum tuberosum | reverse complement strand
ACATATAGCTTCATATGTGTATAATAATACAACAATATAATAACATTCACATAATGCCCTTCATGGCCTCAATTCACAATAATACAACAAATAACCACCTCCACCAAAGGTGGATCAAACCAACCAATAACAATTATATCAATACTAAGAGATTAAGCCATCTTACCATTTTCCAAAGCCATAACCAACATTA
This sequence comes from Solanum tuberosum, assembly GCF_000226075.1. Taxonomy (NCBI): domain Eukaryota; kingdom Viridiplantae; phylum Streptophyta; class Magnoliopsida; order Solanales; family Solanaceae; genus Solanum; species Solanum tuberosum. Next base: position 793,509 of record NW_006239200.1, on the reverse strand, counting down.
CTCAATTCCCTACTAATTCAACATTTTTCATAAAATAGGTCAACTTACCCTTTTCCAAAGCCACAATCATCATTCCTCAACTCTCCAATAATTCACAATAGATAAGCATAGCTAATAATAAAAATCAACTATTCAACTCCATTTAAGCATAATTCTATCATCATTCAATCACAAACAATAATCCCACTTCATATGCCAACTTTTGGAAATTTGCAAAGACATGGGTTCATGGAATTTCCTTTCTTAAAACCATCAATAATAACATAAATTATCATTAAAAACATTTAATGCAAGAACCCATGCTAGAATCAAAATTAGGATTTTGAGTTTTTTTGAACAACTTTTGAAATCTTTTGGATTGACTCTTTGATTGAAGAAGGAATCAAAGATGAAGAGTCCCCATACCTTATTCTTCAAGAACCAAACGAAATTAGAGAAGAAATCAGCAGCCACCATCCACCCTAGCTCCATCTTTCACCTTGAGCTTCCATGGGGTTTTGAGAGAGTTTTTTTGAGAGAGGGAGGGTTTCTTTTTTCTTCCTAATTGGAGTGATTTAAATGGAAGAATTTTGGTCAAAAGGGTTTTATAATTTCTAGGAAATAATATATGTCCTTTGGAAGAATGGTCCAACACTTAGAAAAAAAATCAGGCTGGTGAACAGTAAATGAACAGTAAAATCAGCTACTGGAATTTGCCTTTATCTGTTGGACAGATTTTACGAAAATGGGCATAACTTCTTCGTCCGAACTCCGAATGAGGTGAAACGAAGTGCGTTAGGTATCTAACTCAAAGGTATTTCCATGTATATATTATTGGCCACCCAAATAATTTGTGTGCTAGGATATATGACCCTCCAAAGTAGACCCTCGAAAAAGGCTTTCACTTGGAAATTTTGGATTTTCATACGGTTGCTCTAAAATTGGGTTAGACCCATTTCCCACTAATTTGACCCCTAAAAAGAATATGAAGTCGGATTTTCGAAAACGAAACAGATCTTTTAATACAGCTAAACAAGTTTCCGGTAACTTCCGAAGCACATTTTTAAGAACTTTTTGGGTCAAATTCAAATATAATCCTTTCATTAAGTTCTCGACTCCAAACTCACATGTGAGGCTCTAGTTTCACTCTATCATTTTCCGGGTCGTTACAGAGTAAGTGGCAGTTCCAGTGGGTCTAAGTTGGAAGACATGTTGGCCAAGGTGCTCCAAAAAGTTGAATCAACGGATGCAGGGGTGAAGGAGATGAAAGGTAAATTCTCTAGTATGAGTCAACTGGTAGACTCTCACACCACCTCTATCAAGCAAATTGAGCAGCAGTTGGGTCAATTTTCAGCCTCATTAAATCAGAGGAAGAATGGTCACTACCTAGTGTTACGATCAAAAATCTGAAGAAGGACGGGCACTGCATGGCTATCGCCACCAGGATGGGTAAGATTCTTACTGACCCAATTTCTGCAGGCACTAAACATGAGCAGGTGTTGGAGCAAGCTGGAAGAGGGGAGGATGAAGCTGATCAAGTAGATGACTTGGAGGATGCTCAAGAAATAGCCAAACCAGTAGGAGCGAAAGAAAAAGAGGTTGAGAGAACCTTACCTTTACAGAATATCCCAAGACCACCTCCTCATTTCCCTCAAAGGCTTAAAAAGAAAGCCGAAGATAGGAAATTTGCTAAGTTCATCACCATGTTGTGACAACTGTCAGTAAACATCCCACTGGTGGAAGCACTTGAGCAGATGCCATGATATGCCAAGTTCATGAAAGACTTGGTTACTAAGAAAAGAGTGGTGAGTACTGATTTGACTAACCATATTCATCACTATAGTGCTATTGCTACCAGGTCTCTGGTGCAGAAGAAGGAAGAACCAGGTGCCAGGATATGCCAAGTTCATGAAGGACTTGGTTAATAACAAAAGAGTGGTGACTATTGATTTGACTAACCATAGTCATCACTACAGTGCTACTGCTACCAGGTCTCTGGTGCAGAAGAATGAAGAACCAGGTGCATTCACCATACCATGCACTATCGGATCAATCAAATATGCAAAGGCCTTGTGTGATCTAGGGGCCAGCATAAACTTGATGTCGCTGGCCATCTACAAGCAACTGGTTTAGGAGTTCCAAAACCCACAACCATGAGGCTGATGATAGCAGATATGTCAGTAAAGCGACCTGTGGGCATACTATGTGATATTCTTGTAAAGGTGGACACGTTCATATTTCTGGCATACTTCGTGATTTTGGATTGCGAAGTGGATTTTGAGGTTCCCATTATTTTGGAAAGACCATTTCTGGCCACAGGACAAGCATTGGTAGATGTTGAGCGAGGAGAACTAAAATTCAGAATCAACAATGAAGAGGTAAAGTTTAATATTTACAGGTCCATGAAGTAGCCACATGACATGAATGTGGTGTCTGCAATAAAGGTTTTTGATGAAAAAGAAATGGGAGCAACTATCGAAGAGAGGCTGACTGTTGAGACTCTAGCTGCAGTGCTGATGTATTTTGAAGCTGATTTTTGGTCTGACTATGTAGAGACAGTGAATGCTTTGTAGGGTATGGGAGCACACTCTTATGCTCCAAACAAATTGGACCTGGACTTGAAAAACAGGCCTGGTCCTCCAGCAAAACCATCCATTGAGAAACCACCTATGCTGGAACTAGAACAATTACCCAGTCACCTGAGGTATGTATTTTTGGGAAGTAACAACACTTTACCTATGATTTTGGCTATAGATTTGAATGATGAACAGGTCCAAGTTATGATCAAAGTGTTGATTACGTACAAAAAGGTCATTGGGTGGACCATTGCTGACATCATCGAGATACCTCCGGGCAAATGCATTCATAGGATCCAACTTGAGGAGGACTGCAACCCAAGCATTGAACACCAGAGGAGGTTATCCCACCGATGCAAGAGGTGGTAAAAAAGGAGATAATCAAGTGGTCAGATGCTGGGGTGGTGTACCCCATTTCTGACAGTCACTAGGTCGGTCCAATACAATGTGTGCCCAAAAAGGGTGGTACGACTGTGGTCGTGAATGCAAAGAATGAGTTAGTCCCACAAAGAGCAGTTACTGGATGGCGTGTGTGTATGGACTACAGGAAGTTGAATAAGTGGACCTTGAAGGATCACTTCCCAAAGCCTTTCATAGACTAGATGCTTGACATGTTGGCTGGAAATGGGTGGTATTGCTTCTTAGATGGATGCTCTGGCTACAACCAGATATCGATTTCTCCTGAAGATCAGGAAAATACTACCTCTACATGTCCTTATGGCACCTTTGCGTTTAAACGCATGCCATTTGAACTATGTAATGCACCAACCACTTTCCAAAGGTGTATGATGTCTATCTTCTCAGACATGGTGGAGGATACTCTAGAGGTCTTCATGGATGACAATTTTCAGTAGTAGGTGATAGCTTTGATGATTGTTTGTTAAATCTTAGAAGGGCCCTAAATAGATGCGAGGAGGCAAATCTAGTGCTGAACTGGGACAAGTGTCATTTTATGGTCAATGAAGGCATAGTCCTTGGACACAAGGTGTCACAGAAAGGGATTGAGGTCGACAAGGTCAAAATTGAGGTGATTGAAAAGTTACCTCCACCGATCTGTGTGAAAGGTGTTCGAAGTTTCTTAGGACATGCTGAATTCTATAGGCGGTTCATCAAGGACTTCTCCAAAATTACACACCCCATGTGCAAACTTTTGGAGAAGGAGGTGAAATTTGTCTTTGATGAGGCATGCCTCAGAGCTTTTGAATGCCTAAAGGAGAAGCTGATTTATGCACCAGTGCTTATTGGCCCAGATTGGGCAGAGCCATTTGAGGTAATGTGTGATGCTAGTGGTACTGCATTAGGAGTTGTGTTGGGGCAAAAGCGCAACAAGATGTTCCATCCGATTTACTATGCTAGTAAGTCACTAAATGGAGCACAACGAAATTACATTGTCACTGAACAGGAACTATTGGCTGTGGTGTATGCCTTCAAGAAATTCAGAGCTTACTTGTTGGGTACTAAAGTGGTAGTCCATACGGACCATGCAACTTTGAGATACCTCATGGCAAAGAAGGATGCCAAACCAAGGTTGATCAGATGGGTGTTACTACTTCAGGAGTTTGATTTTGGGGTTAAGGATAAGAAAGGTTGTGAAAACCAAGTGGTTGATCACCTGTCAAGATTGGAGGCTAAAAATAAAGAGGAACTCGAGCTCGACATAAATGATTCGTTCCCAAATGAGCAGGTATTAGCCATTACTCTTGATCTTATTCCTTGGTTTGTTGATTTTGCTAACTATCTCGTTAGTGATTTGATGCCTGAGGGGCTAACTTATCAACAAAGGAAGAGGTTCCTGCATGATGTGGGTAAGTATTTTTGGGATGAACCTTATCTGTATAGGGTGTGTGCTGACAATATCATTAGGTGATGTGTTCCTGAAGTTGAGATGTTGCATATTCTAGAAGCGTGTCACTCCTCCCCAGTAGGTGGTCATCATGTAGGTGCTTAGACAGCTCATAAGATACTTCAGTGTGGGTACTACTGGCCCAGAATTAATCAGGATATGATGGATGTAGTGAGGAGTTGTGATGTGTGCCAGTGACAAGGAGCCATCTCTCGGCACCATGAGTTACCCATGACACCTATTCTGGAGGTGGAGCTGTTTGATGTATAGGGAATCGACTTCATGGGCCCATTTATGAGCTCCTATGGGCAGAAGTACACATTGGTTGTAGTGGACTATGTGTCCAAATGGGTTGAGGCAATTGCTTTGCCTGAGAATGATGGCAAGAGTGTTGTTGGTTTTTTGAAAAAGAATATCTTCTCAAGGTTCGGCACACCCAGAGCTATCATCAGTTATGGTGGTTCTCATTTTTACAATAAGGTGTTCAGTTCTCTTCTGGCTAAATATGGAGTTAAATAGCACAAGGTAGCAACACCTTATCACCCACAGACTAGTGGCCAAGTGGAGGTCTCCCTCCAACAAAGAAATTAAAGCAATTCTGGCTAAAACGGTGAATGCCAACAGGACAGATTGGGCACGAAAGTTAGATGATGCTCTATGGGCATATTGGACAACTTTCAAGACGCCTATTGGTATGTCTCCATATCAATTGTTCTTTGGAAAGGCATTTCATTTGCCGGTTGAGTTTGAGCATAAAGCACTCTGGGCTTTGAAGAAGTTGAACCTTAGTTGGAGCGAAACTGCGAACCTGAGATTGGATCAGATCAATAAGATAGATGAGTTATATCTGAGAGCCTATGAGAGGTCTGCACTGTATAAGGAGAGGATGAAGCTATATCATGACAAGCATATTGAGAAAAGAAGCTTCACTCCTAGTGATTTGGTATTACTTTTTAACTCCAGACTTCGTCTGTTTTCGGGGAAGTTGAGATCCAAATGGTCTAGAACTTTTAAGATTACTCAAGTGTTCCAGTCGGGTGCGATTGAGCTTGAAAATGACAAGGGCGAGAGGTTCAAAGCTAATGGCCAGTGAATCAAGGTATACTTGGGTGTTCCAGAAGATGTGAAGATCATGGAGGAATGTAAACTTAATGAAGTCCGAGTAATCAAGTAACATGCGTTGCGCCACGACGTTAAATTGTGCGCTGCTTGGGAGGCAACCCAAGATGTAATTACAGTAGGTATTTTCCTTTTTCTTTATTTCTCTTTGTTTTTATAGAGTCACTGTGTATTGATGTGTGCAGGAGAGACTGGGTTATAAAATTGCAGGAACTGGGTGCAGACTGCTCTTCACGGGGAGCCTCACGGACCGTGGTGCCCTTCATAGGAACTTTCATGGTCCGTCAATCTTAGAACCAACCTAAAGGAGCTACAGGAATTCGGAAAAAAAAGGTTCACGAAAGGGTTCACGGTCCGTCATAATTTGTACAGACCGTCTAGCCTCTCGTGAACCACAGGTAACTATTTTACCCCAAGTTAGTTTCACGGACAGCTATACAGACCGTGGTGACCTTCACGGGCACTTTCATGGTTTGTCGTCTACAACCCAGTCCTACCAATACCCAACCACACCCGTGATGGCACCAAAAATTAAAATAATCGTTTATATCATTCCTAAAGCGCCAAAGGTCGGGGTTTTTTGTCTTAGCCTCTTCCATAACAGTTCTTAAAAGGTTTAAAATGGTTCCCATCATCCATAAATCCCAAATTCATCAAAGAATCAAAGCCCTCCTAAGTTGTCAAGAATCTAAAGTCGAATTCACTGATTTCTCTTTCTGAGCGAAATTCTCTTCTAAGTTCCAAGTAAGTTCTCTTATCACTTGCCATAAGCTTTATCTTGTATGAAAGTGAGTTTGAATTACTTCGATTTAGTCGAGGTTATCATGATTATATGACAAGTTACTTTGATTGGTACTGATTTGTTGTGGGTTAAGTTGAATTGGGCATTGTTTAATTTATTATTCTTGTACTTGGGTATGATTACAGTGGGTCTAAATTAGTTGTGAGTTTATGAGGGTAGTTGAATTCATGAAGGATAGTGTTGATATGTGGGTACGCGTTTGGTTGAATGAATATTGTTCTTGTTGGCTTTGTGTATGATTAGGGTATCTCTGTGTTGAAGCAATTAATGATTATTTGCCCAAGTGTAAGACCACGATAGGCTTCACGGATTGTGAAAACCACTACGAGCCATGAAACCACTCGTGGACCACACTGGGCATTTCATATCATCACTAGTTAGGTTTACGGGCATTATTATGGACCGTGGTTCACTCCACGGGCCGTGATCCCGTCCGTGAAAAATACTTTGGAAAGCCCAGTTGCCCAATGATTCTGTGAGAAGTCCTCGAGGGGTTTTACGGCTACCACGGCCCGTGAAAGCTCCCTTGGAGTTTACTTGTGTTGTAAAATTTTATTTTTTCTGTACTTTTATTTTTGTTCATCTTTTGATTCGTGGCCCTTTCCAATGATAGATTGGGTGAAGACATTCTTAAGGAAAGGCGTCACGATGTAATTACACAGGGGAAGTCTGAGTACCCGATAGTGTGTCATTTTATTGAGTTTTGTACTAATTGGTGTTGAGTTTATCAGGTACTATGGCTCCCCGGAAAAAGAACGCAACCAAACTTGCCCCCTCACTACTTCTCAATCAAAGGGTCATGACGACTCCGAGTCTAGTAGTTCTGAGGTGCAAATAAATACCACCATTGAGGATCACTCACCTCGGGCTACTAGAGCACAGACAAAGAGGGCCATTCTCCAGGACACTCATCCCAGTCTGAAGAGGGAGGAAGTCATTCTGGTAGCAGTAAAGAATCGGGTGGTGAATCTAATGTTGGTTCAGGTAGCCAGTCTGCTGATAATTCGGGGGGCAGTGCAGAGTCTGAAAGTGGCTCTTAGGAAAATGTAAACACCTCTCCACCTGCGGCAAATACAGAAGCTGAAACGAGATGAGACCGATGTTATAGATGAGGATATAGAGATCACCACTGATGATACCATGGTGATGTATGTGAACATCCATGAACCTGATCCTGCAGCGAGACCGTACCTGATTGACTATTTCCGTTCCATGTGGAATATGAATCGGTCCAAAGAATTTTCAACAATGGTATTGTGACCAAGAATGGCAGTTTCAAGAATTGATCAATCATGCCTGAGACTAGGGTGGTGGTAGCTGATATCAAAGCATTTTCTGACATTTATCGGACATTTCAGTTTCATCGGTTCGACTGGATGAATAATGCACCTGGAGAAAACTCTAATCACCTAGCCAGAGAGTTTTATTCATCTTATGCAGCTACACTGATGAACTTTGTTGTGGAAACAGAGATAACAAAACGTGGCCAGAAAGACATTGCCATTACCTGGGGCCACTCAACTTAATTATAGTTCGGGGCAAACCGATAGACATCTGTGAGGCCACTATTCACAGGATGTTGCATGGCCCGAACTATACTACACCAACTTCAGTTGGTCTTTTTGAGGGAAAACATCATGAAGTAACTAGTGATAGTACCATGGAGATTCAGGATTCTCGAGAGAGGGTCTTGCACTAGATTGCACGGCAAATTGCCATACATGGGGAGAATGCAGTTTGGGTCACAACAACGCCAACACTTATTACAAAAGCTTCATTGTCTTTTCCAGCCAAGGTTTAGTGGGTTGTTGTCCGTGCGCAATTGAGACCGACGGATAATGATAACACCTTATCTCCTTCACTGGCTTCCTTGGTAGCATGCCTCATGGTTGGTTATCCGGTAAATATAGGGTGGATCATAGCAACCCAGCTTCGAGACAAGGCACTAAATGAGAGAGCTGGACTTCCATTTCCCTATCTGATAGGGAAACTATGCCGACAAACGAACATTCCACCGAACAGGCTGATTGACAGATGGGGTGAAGCAACCAGACTTATCCAAGTTTCAAAAATCAAGGATGTCGCGAACCATCTCTTTGGTGTGAAGTTTGGAGTTGTGGGAACTTTAGCTGTTGTTTCTCATGTCCTACTTGATATTCCACATGCAGACAGAGGGCCAGAGCAGGGGAGTCATCACAACCTTCCACATAGGCACCACCACCACCAACTTCTGCCTCACAGGCTCCAGGTACCGTTGTCACTATTCCTATGATTTTTCTTGAGAAATTGGTTGCAGATCAGCGCCAAACTAGGACATTGGTAGACCAGATTGTAAGCTGGATGCCTCAGCTAATAGAGTGAGATGTGTTAGCTGCGAAGAAGGAGATTAAAGATGAGATGCAGAAGGAGTTGGCTGTCTTTAAAGACAGGATGGATGATTTGGAGAACCTTGTCCAGGATCGATTCCAGGCTGCCGGGTTAGTAGATACTGAAGAGTTCAAATCACAGTTGGCCGAGATGCGAACTCAGGTTGCTAAACTAGTTGAAAAGCCTATACAGGTACCCACTCCGATTATGCCAGATTCTTTAATTCAAATGCTAAATCAGGCAACCTCCACTTAATCAATTGATGATCTCTGGGGAGAACTACCCAAGAATAAGTCGGGCAAGAGGAAACACAAAGCTGGAGAATATGATGAAGGGCTCCATGCTAACCTGTCTAAAGAGGAAAGACAGCAACACAAGAAAGCTCGCAGGGCATCAACGAGGGAATCTTTAGAAAAAGAACCCCTTGAGCAACAACAGAGAGATGCAATGTTTGCAGGAGCTTCTGGTAGCGGAGCACCTGCCCCGGCGAGTGGTAGCCAACCTGATCATGTGCTGAGTTCTGAGAGTGCACCCGTTGATAAGGGTGCCGATGCTGAGCCGACTACCAGCGCCTAGAGCGTCGTAGGTATGACCCCTTATCACAGCCCTATTTTACTTTCTCTATTGACTTTGAGGGCAAAGTCCCTTTTTTTGGGGAGGGAGTGGTGAGGAACCTTCCGTTCTAAGCTATTAGAATGAATGGAGGTTGATTTTGTGTTTACTGTAAAAATTGGTTTTGTGTTTGTTTTTGTGTGTTAAGTTGTGCAGTAGCTAGTCTGTTAAAAATGATGACCTGAATCTGAAATTTGACTGTTAAGATCTTTAGATGACATCTTAGATACTTACATGTTGAGCATTGTTAGTCTGATCAATAAATTGGTAAACCAAGAAACTGATAATGTAGTCATGTGTCATGTATGTGTGTGAGTGTTGTTTAAAGTCTAACACTGGGAGCAGAAACTAGAACTTGCCCGAGTAGTCTTGTTTAAGTTTGAGAATAACCAAATAGGAAAGGATCAGTAAGCCATTTTTGTAAGCCAATAAAAAGCCAAAAATAGAACTACTAAATAAAAAGCTTACCAGTTGAACCCGATTTGAGCCCAAAAGTCAGTTTTTGTTCTTACCCAATAAATATCAAATCCTTTGGTTTCCGAAGATACGATGTCACAACTCAGGCCTGATGAGTCCACAAATTGGACTTATTTAAGGCTTTATTTTAATAAAAATAGTGTCCTTGAATGTTTGTTTTATCTCAATACCTGATTAAAATGCTGAAGTTTCAGGTATTAAAGTTTTAGTGGAAGCATGGACACTTAGGCGCAAAACAGAGCAAATAGGGCTGAAAAGAACAAGAAATGGATTCATGCGGATCGCCGAGTTCAACTTGGCGAGTTGCCGAAACCACATGAACCACCCTTCGTTCTAGTACGCGAAGCCTTGAAGGAAGTGGATCAAAAGGCGAGGAAATGAGTAGTCAGCGAGTCACCGATTAGTTTCGCGAAGCAGTACTGTCCCGCCCAATGATCCATAATGCGAGGATGCTAAAGGCAAGACACTGAAGGCGATGAGCTGACCAAAAGGCGGATCGCCGAGTTCATCGGCGATCTCGATTAATGTCGCCGAACAATCCTCCGCAGCACAATTTGTGAAAACTATAAATACTAGTTAGAAATGTAGTCTTAAGTGTGGAACATTTTTAGAGTAAAAATTATTATTAGTCTATAGTATTTTTCTGTATTTTTCTCTCAAG
>NW_006239200.1:777006-782220 GCF_000226075.1 Solanum tuberosum | reverse complement strand
TATCGTAGGATAGTGTCGTTGGTCACGATAAGCATCAAAATGGCGCCGCTATCGGGGAGCGGTGTTATTTGAGAATTTTTAGTCTAATGTTCTTGTTAGCAGTAGTGTACTCACCTAATTTTTAGTTTTGTTTGTTGTTTGGGTGTTGAGGCAGGACAATGAGTATACATGATGGAGAAGGTGGACCAATGGAGCCTCTTCCAACAGAGGTGATGAGGCTCAGGGATCACATCCTAATTTTCAAGCATCTCGAAGGAGAACCCTTTCATGAGTCGTGGCTGCGGTTTAAAACACTATTGATACACTGCCCAACTCATGAAATGCCCGATTTAATCCTACTGGAATACTTCTACAGGGATCTAAGTTCCGAAAACAGAGAAATAATGAACCAACTCATGCCAAGTGGACGTGAGAAATACTCCTATGAGACCGCAGCCAAATTCCTTGACCTTGCATCTAAAACCAACAAGGATGGAGAGAAGGACCAGCAATTGACCATTTTGTTGGGTCAAATGAATAGCTTGACCCAAAAGGTTGAAGAACTGGATTTGATATCCAAAGGAAAGAGCAAGCACCCATCATCTACGGATCAGGGAAGATGCATGGACATTGAAAACAGACGTATCAACGATACGTTGTTAACCATCCTCCAAAAGTTGAATGAGCAAGACAAAGTACTGGAGGAAATTAGAGAAAATGTCAAAATACAGAATCAGATGAGTGGCTCTCATTCTAGGTCTATTCAGCTAATCAAAACTCCCTTGAATCTTGCACTACCTCAGCTTCATCTGTATGAGCAAGCGGGATCACCTAGCTACACTAGGTGTAACACCCAAAGGCCGGTGTGATCATCGACCTGCGTCGTGCCACGACGTTAACTAAGGCGCTGTTTGGGAGGCACCCAAAACCTTTACAAGCTTTATTTTTCTTCTAGAAATAATGGTGTATTAATTTCGCAAGAGGAAACGTGGAGAATGAATGAAAAATTTGGATTGGTAATTGATAGTCCCATTTGGCGAGTAGCTGAACTATTCGGCGACTTCGATCTAGATCGCTGGCAGACTCAAGATCCAAGCTACAGGCTGTAACAATCGGCAGCGAGGGTAATCGCTTGGCGTAACGCTGAATCATTCAGTGGTACAAACTAATATTGCCGAATTAGCAACAACTGGTTAGTTTTTAAAGACCAATAGTTTCAAAAAATGGAAAAATGTTCATTCTCCACTCAATTTCCACTGTCGAAAAATCGCACCTAGTAAGTAAGTTTCATTATCTCTACACTCCTGGTATTTTAGTTGTCGATTAGTGCTAAAGCGTGGGATTACATTGCTTCCTAGCATTTCAACATAGTTCAAGCATCATAGCAGGTTGGTTTCTCCCAACTCCCGAAACTACAAAAATTGTGTTCTCTTATTAAATTAAAATTGGTTGGGTTGACATGTACTAGGCCTCCCTCTGATAAACCTATCTTGTCTAAATGCCAGATTCGATCTGAGAATCATGCCTAATTGATCTCGATTTTTGAAATCCCTCTTTATCTGTGCATGAAATGATTTGAGCTTTGGGTGAATGAATGTCATGGGTCTTAATTTAATTTCACTATTGCAACCGTTAATTGTATTTTGGGAATTTGCGAGGTCAAATTCAAATTGAAGGATAGCACGTTAGGTTGTTTAGCGAACTGGGTCGGGTTCATCAAACAACTAGGCGGCTCGCCTAAAGTGACTTCGATCGCCCTATGTCTGCATTCTTGAATCTTCATTGCACTGTAACTTTCAGCATACGAACCTTTGATCGTTGATAGTAATCAGCGATTCGCACTTGTTCATCACCGACTAGTGAAAGCTATTAGGGAAAAATCGTAGGCGAGCTCGACCCGACTCGCCAAAGAGATTTGGCGATTCACCGACGAGTTCGGCGCATCTGTCTGCCACTAAAGGTCTACACCACTGGTTTACTTATTTCTAACTTACTCCTTATTGACTGCAGACATGGCCAGACCCAAAGTTACAAGAAGCAACAAGTCAACTCAAAGCAAGAAAAAAGGGATGACAATCAACGATGATGCAGCTGCATCCAAAAGCAATGTTGTGAAACCTTCCAGTGCAAGCAAAAGAGGCAAGGGCAAGGACAAAATCATTGAGTTATCATATGCAAGCTCTGATAGCATGGGTTTTTACACCAATGACCCAACAATATGCGATAGTGAGACTATGAGCTCAGATGAAGATGAACTGATAGAGGCACGGAGGAATGAGCTACGATCCAAACAACTTCATAACCCATTGCGGATCAGAAACCCTCGATCCACTGCTCAGACTCCTCCAGCTCCAGAACAGGCAATAATACTGGCACCTCTAGTACAAGCCCCTCCCCCCCACCTAGATCATCAAATGGATTAAAGTCTGATGGACTAAGAACAATCATTGAAGAAAAATGGTTGTCCATAAATGGGGTGATCGATAGGTATCCTGAGATAATAGAGTGTCTAAAATATCACAAATTTCAAGTTTTCACAAAATCACATGGTTCTTATATGCCAAGCTGTGTCAGAGAGTTTTATAGTGCATACAGTGCATTGGTACCTCAGCGAAAGAGACTAGTCGCGTCTTTCAAAGTAGTTGACTATGTTGTGGTCAGATGAAGGAAGGTAGCATGTGACAGTGAGGCTATCAACATGGCCTTGGGTATGTCCACTAAGATTAATGATCACTATCAGCACTTGATCAGAATGAAGCAGCTGGATGCAATGAAACAGTGGTTGGTCCTGCTAATCTCAGATAATGATGCTCCGAAATGGCTAGCCGAAGGAATCCCAATTGAAAAGAAAGATCTGAACGTAGATGCAAGATACTGGTTCGGATTTATCAGCAGCTCCATTATGCCATCACAGAATGAATCAATTCTTCGCCTCGCTAAAGCAACCTGTCTTGGGTGCATCATAGAGAAAACAAGGATAAATCTGGGAATAATTATTGCATCCAAAATCCATATGCGCGCCAAGCAAAGCCATACATCTCTACCTTTTCCGGTATTAATTACCGCATTGGGCAGAAATGCCTGAGTACCTCTAGATGCCGAGAAAGATGTAGAAGTGATGCCCACAACCTCGACCAATATCCAAAAGATCGAAGCCGAATATCTTAAGGATCAAGCTGAAAAGAAGCAGACTGAAGTGGCGACCACTAGATCTACACCTACAAAAGAACTTCTGCTCACTCCAGCTCTTGGACCTTCAGGTATATCCATTACCACTGCTACTTCCACTAACACTCCAGGTTCCTTTGCTGCTATTTCCAGGCCCCTACTCACCCACGCTTCCCTACTTCGGATGGGACAAATGGCCCTTTTTGTTGATGGTCGGGCCGCCTGTTTAGAAGTAGCTATTCTAGGCCTGATCCAGACGGCCCTAACTGATGTTGTGACACCCCTGAACACTACCATCAAAGCCTTAGCGACCAGGATAGCGGTGTTTGAGCACAAGCAAGGGTCCACTAGTGAGATAAGATTTTTAAAAGCTGCCATTGCAGAGCTGCGATAAGATGTGAATCACTTGAAGGCCACTGATGTGTCTATGGTCTTTGGGACAGTGGAAATTCTAGCCATGCCTGAGAGGCCTCAGACTACTACTGGATATGGGGCTAGAGCGGAGCAGACAGAATATTAGGGAGCGGAAGCAAAGACTGGTGAAGAGATGTTCGAGGGAGCTACATCAAATGACATAGCAGAGACTGAGGAAATCATGATAGATGCTGCTATGCAGGCTTTCTTGGCCAAAGCTCCGGTTGCGGGATTCAGTGGAGCGGGTCCTTCTGGAGGCTACCCTTAGCTTTGAAACCCAGATAGATGCAGCGAGCCAGGATCACCTCTTTATCTCCCTCTCAGTCTTTCGTTACTCTACCTTTCAGATTCATTGTTATTTCCATTTGAGGACAAATGCTTTTATTTGTAGTGGGGTGAGGCCCACCTTTGTGTGTTACTTTGTGTGTTATTTGGATATTTGGGCTGTCTATTTTAATTTGTGTTTTAAATACTGCTTTTCTGTGGATGTTTGAGCTTAAGGCTCTTGTTGTTTTCATTTCAAAAACAATTTTGATCCTTCGAAAAAACTTTTTGTCACCTCTTGTGTTGAAAGTGGCTGTTCTTTTGCAAAAATTTAAGTCTCGGTTGCGATCAATACCGATGACTTAAATAGTGCTCTCAATTGAACAAACATGAATGCATGGCTACGACGAGGCCAAATGAAGTTACATAGATAATATGTGCACTCTTTGCATCTCGTTGTGACTAGCCATTTATCGAATTGATTTTCTTGTGAGGACCGTTGCACGCTAGCGAACATGTCTAGTCTTGCTGACTGAAGTATCGATGCCTTGTGTGATTAGCTTACTTCGAACCTTCCATGAATAAACCTAGAATTTGCCCTGTCAGTTTGATTGATTTAGAAAGGTTTACTCTTGAGATGATCTTAGGCAATTTTAAAGAGTGTGAGTCAATTTGACACATACCTATTTTTGTGGCCTACCCGTGAGCGTGTGAAACTCTCTTGAACACCCGTTGAGCCTATCCTCCTTTGGAAGAAGCTTGATGAAACTTAGACTTTTTTCATCCACTACCTATAATCCTTTTGAGATGTGTTTAGTGAATAGCCAACTTAGGCCAAAAGTCTAAGTTGGGGGTGTGGTGAAAAGGAAAAAGTCAAGAAGTGCAAGAAAGTCTCCTGAACCTATTGTATTGCAAAACAAAATGGAAACCCTCCAAATAAAAATAAAATAAAAAGAGAAAAAGAAAAGAAAAGAAAGAAAAAGAAAGTCGTGGAATAAAAAGTGCAAAAGAAACTGGGTTTCCAAGCAATACATGGAGAACGAATAATAGGATGACTTATGAGCACTAGAAGAAGAATTGAGAAAGGAAGGGAAGAGGATGACTTGAGAACATCACATCTCACGAGGATGAAAATCACTGAGCCTAAATGACCATACCTTTGCACTCAGCCCCATTACAAGCCTTAGAAAGACCTTTGTGATCTTGAGTAAGCCGAATCAAAAGTCAATTGGAAAATAAGGGCAAACCTATGGGTGAAAGCATGCATTGTGTTCCTCTTTTTGAGTGTGAGCGTTGTATCTGATTCCTGATCTTACATTGACTCATACTTATGTGTGAATATGGAATCATTCTTACGTGAGGGCATTTAGATACTTTTGTTGAGCTTGA
>NW_006239200.1:776220-776906 GCF_000226075.1 Solanum tuberosum | reverse complement strand
CATAAGTAAATTGAGCCTTGTTGTGTGCATTCATGATTTAGTCTTGTGTATCACCGTTTGAGGCACCCTATTTGAATTGCTGAGATTGAGTTTGCTTGAGGACAAGCAAAAGTTTAAGTTGGGGGTGTTGATGAGTCCACAAATTGGACTCATTTAGGGGTTTATTTTAATAGAAATAATGTCCTTGAATGCTTGTTTTATCTCAATACGTGATTAAAATGCTGAAGTTTCAGGTATTTAAAGTTTTAGTGGAAGCATGGACACTTAGGCGTAAAAACGGAGCAACTAGGGCTGAAAAGAACAAGAAATGGAATCATGCGGATCGCCGAGTTCAACTTGGCGAGTTGCCGAAACCACATGAACCACCCTTCGTTCTAGTACGCGAAGCCTTGAAAGAAGTGGATCAAAAGGCGAGGAAATGAGTAGTCAGCGAGTCACCGATTAGTTTTGCGAAGCAATACTGTCCCGCCCAATGATCCATAATGCGAGGATGCTAAAGGCAAGACACTGAAGGCGATGAGTTGACCAAAAGGTTAATCACCGAGTTCATCGGCAATCTCGACTAATTTCGCCGAACAATCCTCTTCAACACAATCTGTGAAAACTATAAATACTAGTTAGAATTGTAGTCTTAAGTGTGGAACATTTTTAGAGTAAAAATTATTATTAGTCTATAGTATTTTTCT
>NW_006239200.1:746057-775684 GCF_000226075.1 Solanum tuberosum | reverse complement strand
TCCTATCGAAAGCATGTACCCAACAATTTATCTCAACTTGTATTGCGGTCAGATCCCAAGAACCTTTCCCCATACTTGATTTTCTTGTTTATTTTGCTGTTTGAGTACTTGTTACAAAATCCCCTTTGTTATTTGACACTTTTGTGTCACCTCTTTTTAATTTACTATGTCATTTATCGCAAATGTCTTTAACTACGACTAACTTGAATGAAATTCTAATTGGTTATTAATTCTCAAAACCGCTCCCTTGGGACACGACCCCAACCCTCAGTTTGGTTACTATATTATTGACGATCGTAGACACTCATATCGTAGGATAGTGTCGTTGGTCACGCTAAGCATCAAGGCCAAAAGCCTAAGTTGAGGGTGATTGCAATCCGAGCAGAAAGAAGAACTGAAAAAGAAGGTTCAACCAGTGAGCTGAGTGCATATAAAAATATTGCATAAAAAAAAGTGTGAAGAAAAGAAAAGAAAAAGAAGAAAAGTAAAAGAAAATGGTTGTTGGGATGTGCTGAAATGAAGTAAAAGAGGGAATCGATCAGAAAAGAGGTGTGTGCAAACTAAACTTTTGAAAACCAAGGGACTAGTCACTCACAAACCCAAATATCCATTCCCTAGCCTGAGACTATGTTACAAGCGAATACAGTCCTACAGTGATCCTATTCCGGGTGTTTGAAAGATAGAGCGTAGAAAGCAAGGGCAAGCCTATGGTAGTTTTGTTGTTAGTGTTAGAAGTTCTTTGAGCGTGTGAGTGTAGTACTTAGTCCCAATTATCATGAGTGAGGGACTTCTTTGGTGTGAGGACACAATGATTGCATTTGAGAGTAGATTGTGTTAGCTGATAATTCACAGGCAGCATGATCGACTGTGAGTAATGAGATGTCATATATTGATCCTTGCACATTAGATTCATGGTTTTAGACACAAATTGTGCTTGAGATGGCTGTTGCATGGTTGCAAAAGTGTTTGAATGATTTGAGGGCTGAAAATATTGTTTTCTCATCACTTGAGGATAAGTAATTGTTCTAAGTTGAGGGTATTGATGTGACGCAAAATCTTGGCACATTTGATGCTTGAAAACTAAGAATTGATACTAGAATCGAGTCTATTTATGTGGATATAGTGTGTTTGGTAGTGTTTCTACAGGTGAAACAGGTGGACATGAAAGACGAAAGAAAAGAAGGTTGTTGATAACCAAATGCAAAGTGAAGACCACGAGCACCTAGAGGGGTCGTGGTCCTTGTCACGAACCGTGGTGCTAGTCGTTAAGCTGAACCAGTGAATGAGCAAGTAAACACCACTGACGATTTCACAAGTAGTGGTGCATGTCGTGGTAATGATGCAGTGAAGGGGCTTTGGAAAGTTGAAGAGAGAAGTTACCAAGTGAAGACCACGGACAACTACACGGCCCGTGGTGCATGTCGTGGTAATGATACAGTGAAGGGGCTTTGGAAAGTTGAAGAGAGAAGTTATCAAGTGAAGACAACTGACAACTACACGGTCCGTGGTCATTGTCATGACCCATGGTGCATGTCGTGGTGATGACACAGTGTGCAGGTCTTGAAGAACCTGCTTTGGGGGAATCCAAGTGAAGACCACAAAGGGCTTCACGAACAATGAAGCCCTTGACGGGCCGTAGAAGTGGGCGTGAAGGGCCTGACATTTCAGTCCTACTTCGAGTAGGACTCTTTTTAAAAAACTATTTTTAAATTAATTAGGTCATTTTTTATGTTTTTATCTTATCTTTCATTGAACGACGAACAAGTTTCCAGAATTCATAGCTTTTGGTTTTCGATTTTGGATATTGAATTAAGTTTGAAGTTCGGTTTTCCGGTTCTTGAAATATCAAAGTGGTTGTTAATTACTTATTCTAGTAAGTACTTTATAACATGGTTTCATTCGATATTTATAAGCATTTACGTGAAATCATGAGTGGCTAAACACCACAACTGGGGTTGTGAGATCCATGACGGAATTCTAATTGTAATTTCGTAAAACAAGTGAAAGGAAATTTGTGGTTACAAACTGTAGTTTAGTTTTCGTTATTCATGTATTCTGATGAGTGCACACATTAGTATGAGCCTGTATCTGTCATTTGTTAGAGAGAAAAATGATAGTTAGGAAAAAGCTAAACTAATCTAACTTAATGGAGTCAAAGTTCGAGTTCCAGAGAAAAGAACCTTGACACCATTTTAGGCGAAGGTAAATTGCGTAACACTCAAGGACCGAGAGGACTGAGAAGTGTCAGATATAGCTAACTTGCATGTAGTTTGTAGACGTAAGTTGCCTGAAACTCAATTACGTAAGAACATTAGACGCAACGTTATGGGGAACACAATCCTAGTTTTAGTAATTATTGAAACAACTTCAAAATTGATACTTTGTTCATTGTTGAATTAGACTTTACTTTACAATCTTGGTTACTAAAGCGTTAATGCTAAACCCAATTTTACTTAGTAATTGTTTATTTAGGAAATAATAACGACATTAGAGTAAAACATGACAGTGAAAACATTTCTATAAAGAAATTCTTTGTGGGATTGACCTCAACTCACGTTGAGTTCTGTAAATTAACTTCGACAGTTTATATCTATTAATTGAGGTGTAAGTTTGAATGTATCAATATGTTTCGTATATTTACGAGAAAAGTTTAATTTTTTTTGTTATTTTTTGGAATTACAAAAAAGAGTAAACTTTTGATCATTTTTTTGTTTCGATATTCTAAGGTCATTGGTGCAATTTGAGAATTTTTTTGAGGGGTTTTGATGTGCTTTTCTTGATTTTTATATGTTTCGTACATTTACGAGGAAAAATTAATTTTTTTTGTTATTTTTCGGATAGTTACAAAAAAGAGTAATAGTTCGATCATGTTTTTGTTTCGATATTCTAAGGTCATTGTTGGAATTAAAGAATATTTTGAGGTGCTTTGATATACTTTTCTTGATTTTTATATGTTTTGTACATTTACGAGGAAAAAATTATTTTTTTTGTTATTTTTTGGACAGTTACGGAAAATAATAAAATTTTGAACATTATTTTGTTTCGATATTCTAAGGTCATTGGTGCAATTTGAGAATTTTTTGAGGTGTTTTGATGTACTTCTCTTGATTTTTATATGTTTTGTACATTTACGAGGAAAGTTAAATTTTTTTTGTTATTTTTCGGAATTACGAAAAAGAGTAAAATTTTGATCATTTGTTTGTTTCGATATTCTAAGGTCATTGGTGCAGTTTGAAATTGTTTTGAGGCTTTTTGTACTTTTCTTTATTTTTATATGTTTCGTACATTTACGAGAAAAGATAAAAAAATTTATTTTTCGGACGGTTACAAAAAAGAATAAAATTTTGATCAATTTTTGTTTCGATATTCTAAGGTCATTGGTGCAGTTTGAAATTGTTTTGAGGCTTTTTGTACTTTTCTTTATTTTTATATGTTTCGTACATTTACGAGGAAAAAATAATTTTTTTGTTATTTTCGGACAATTACGAAAAAGAGTATACTTTGATAATTTTTTTGTTTCGATATTCTAATGTCATTGGTATAGTTTAATAATTTTTTGAGGTGTTTTGTTATATTTTTCTTGATTTTTATATGTTTCGTACATTTATGAGGAAAAAATAAATATTTGTTATTTTTCAGATAGTTACAAAAAAGAGTAAAATTTTGATCTTTTTTTTTATCGATATTCAAAGGTCATTGTTGTAGTTTGAGAGATTTTTGATGTGTTTTGATATACTTTTCTTGATTCTTATATGTTCCGTACATTTATGAGGAAAAATTACATTTTTTGTTATTATTTGGACAGTCACGAAAAAGAGTTAAATTTTGATCATTTTTTTGTTAGTGATATTCTTAGGTCATAGGTGCATTTTGAGAATTTTTTGAGGTGTTTTGATGTACTTTTCTTGATTTTTATATGTTTCGTACATTTATGAGGAAAAATTAACTTTTTTATTATTTTTCGGACAGTTACGAAAAAGTGTAAAATTTTGATCATTCATTTGTTTCGATATTCTATGGTCATTGGTGTAGTTTGAGAATTTTTTGAGGTGTTTTGATGAACTTTTCTTGATTTTTATATGTTTCGGACATTTACAAGGAAAAATTAATTTTTGTCATTTTTCGTACAGTTACAAAAAAGAGTAAAATTTTGATCATTTTTTGTTTCGATATTCTAAGATCATTGGTGGAATTTGAGAATTTTTTGAGGTGTTTTGGTGTACTTTTCTTGATTTTTTTATGTTTCGTACATTTACGAGGAAAAATTAAATGTTTTATTATTTTTAAGATAGTTACGAAAAAAGAGTAAAAACTTTGTTCATTTTTTTTGTTTCGATATTCTAATGTCATTGTTGCAGTTTTAGAATTTTTTGATGTAGTTTTCTTGATTTTTATATGTCCCGTACATTTACGAGGAAAATGACATTTTTTGTTATTATTTGGACAGTCACGAAAAAGAGTAAAATTTTGATCATTTTTTGTTTCGATATTCTAAGGTTATTGGTGCAGTTTGAGAATTTTTTGAGGTGTTTTGATGAACTTTTCTTTATTTTTATATGTTTCATACATTTACGAGCAAAAAATAAACTTTTTCTAATTTTTGAACAGTTACAAAAAATATTAAAATTTTGATCATTTTTTTGTTTTAGATATTCTAAGGTCATTGGTGCAGTTTGAGAATTTTTTGAGTTGTTTTGATATATTTTTCTTGAGTTTTATATGTTTCGTACATTTATGAGGAAAAATGATTTTTTTGTTATTTTTCGGAGTAAAATTATGATCTTTTTTTGTTTCGATGTTCTAAGGTCAGTGGTGGAGTTTGAGAATTTTTTGAGATATTTTGATGTACTTTTCTTGATTTTTTATGTTTCGTACATTTACGAGGAAAAAAAATTCGTTTTTTTCTAGATAGTTACAAAAAAGTGTAAAATTTTGATCATATTTTTATTTTGATATTCTAAGGTTATTATTGCAGTTTGAGAACTTTTTGATGTGTTTTGTTGTACTTTTCTTGATATTTATATGTTTCGTACATTTGGGAGGAAAAATGAGATTTTTTCTTATTATTTGGACAGTCACGAAAAATAGTAAAATTTAGATCATTTCTTGTTTCGATATTCTAAGGTCATTGGTGCAGTTTGAATTTTTTTTTGAAGTGTTTTGATTTACTTTTCTTAAATTTTATATGTTTCGTACATTTAGGAAGAAAAATTAAATTTATTTTTATTTTTTGAACAGTTACGAAAAAATTAAAAATTTGTTCATTTTTTTGTTTCGATATTTTTAGATCATTTGTAGAGTTTGAGAATTTTTTTAGGTGTTTTGATGTACTTTTCTTGATTTTTATATGTTTCGTACATTTACGGAGAAAAATTAAAAAATTTGTTATTTTTTGATAGTTACAAAAAAGAGTAATTTTGATCATTTTTTTGTTTCGATATTCTAAGGTCATTGGTGTAGTTTGAGAATTTTTTGTGGTTTTTTTATGTACTTTTCATGATTTTTTTATGTTTTGTACATTTGCGAGGAAAAATGATTTTTTTATTATTTTTCAGACAGTTACTAAAAAGAGTAAAATTTTGATCACTTTTTGTTTCGATATACTAATGTCTTTGGTGGAGTTTGAGAATTTTTTGAGGTGTTTTGATGTACTTTTCTTGCTTTTCTTATGTTTCTTACATTTACGAAGAAAAAGTAAATTTTTCTTTATTTCTTAGATAGTTACAAAAAAGTGTAAATTTTTTATCATTTTTTTGTTTGTATATTCTAAGGTCATTGTTACAGTTTGAGAATTTTTTGATGTGTTTTGATCTACTTTTCTTGATTTTTATATGTTTCGTACATTTACGAGGAAAAACGACATTTTTCGTTATTATTTTGACAGTCACGAAAATTAGTAAAATTTTGATCATTTTTTATTCGATATTCTAAGGTCATTGGTGCAGTGTGTGAATTTTTTGAGGTGTTTTGATACACTTTTCTTGATTCTTATATATTTCGTACATTTACGAGGAAAAAATAATTTTTTTGTTGTTTTTCGATAGTTACGAAAAAGAGTAATTCTGATCATTTTTTTGTTTTGATATTCTTAGGTCATTGGTGCAGTTTGATAATTTTTTTGAGGTGTTTTGATGTACTTTTCTTAATTTTTATATGTTTCATACATTTACGAGGAAAATGATTTTTTTGTTATCTTTCACACAGTTACCAAAAAAAATTAAATTTTGATCATTTTTTGTTTCGATATTCTAAGCTCATTGGTGGATTTGAGAATTTTTTAAGGTGTTTTGATGTAATTTTCTTGATTTTTTTATGTTTCGTAAATTTTCAAGAAAAAATTAATTTATTTTATTATTTTTCGGACTATTACTAAAAAAGAGTAAAAATTTTATCATTTTTTTGTTTCGATATTCTAAGGTCAATGGTGCAGTTTGAGAAATTTTTGAGGGTGTTTTGATGTACCTTTCTTGATTTTCATATGTTTTGTAAATTTATGAGGAAAATTTATTTATTTTTATATTTTTTGGACAGTTACGAAAACAGTAAAATTTTAATCATTTTTTGTTTCGATATTCCAAGGTCATTGGTGCAGTTTGAGAATTTTTTGAGGTGTTTTGATGTACTTTTCTTGATTTTTATATGTTTCGTACATTTACGATAAAAAAATTAATTTTTTTGTTATATTTTGGACAGTTATGAAAAAGAGTAAAATTTTGATAATTATTTCGTTTCGATATTCTCAGGCCATTGGTGTAATTTGAGAATTTTTTTAGGTGTTTTGATGTAGTTTTCTTGATCTTAATGTTTCTAACATTTACGAGGAAAAAATATTTTTTCTGTTATTTTTCGGACAGTTACGAAAAAGAGTAATTTTTTTATCATTTTTTTGTTTCGGAATTCTAAGGTCATTGGTGCAGTTTGAGAATTTTTTGAAGTGTTTAATTGTATTTTTCTTGATTGTTATATGTTTCGTAAATTTACGAGGAAAAATTATTATTTTTGTTATTTTTCAAACAGTTAAGAAAAAGTGTAAAAAATTTATCATTTTTTTGTTGCGATATTTTAAGGTAATTGGTGTAGTTTGAGAATATTTTGAGATGTTTTGATATACTTTTCTTGATTTATATATGTTTCGTACGTATACGGTGATAAATTAAATTTTTTGTTATTTTTTGGATAGGTACGAAAAGAGTAATATTTTGATCATTTTTTTGTTTCAATATTCTAAGGTCATTGGTGCAGTCTGAGAATTTTTGAGGTGTTTCAAAATACTTTTCTTGATTTTTATATGTTTCATACATTTATGAGGAAAATGTATAATTTTTTATTTTATGGACAGTTACGAAAAGGATTAAAGTTTTGATCATTCTTTTTATCTTCCAAGGTCATTGGAGCAATTTGAGACTTTTTTGAGGTGTTTTGATGTACTTTTCTTGATTTTTACATGTTTCGTACATTTACGAGGAAAAATTATTTTATTTTTAATTTTTGGACAGTTATGAAAAAGAGTAAAATTTTGATCATTTTTTGTTTCAATATTCTAAGGTCATTGGGTGCAGTTTGAGAATTGTTTGAAGTGTTTTGATGTATTTTTCTTTATTTTTTTATGTTTCGTACATTTACAAGGAAAATTTATTTTTTTTGTTATTTTTTGGCACACTTACAAAAACAAGAGTAAAATTTTGATCGTTTTTTGTTTCGATATTCAAAGGTCATTTGGTGTTGTTTCAGTTTTTTTTTAGATAATTTGATGTACTTTTCTTGATTTTTGTATGTTTCGTATTTTTACGAGGAAAAATTTAATTTTTTGTTTTTATTTGGACAGATACGAAAAATAATAAAATTTTGAGCATTTTTTTGTTGTCATTGGTGTAGTTTGTGAATTTTTTTTGAGGTGTTTTGATGTAGTTTTCTTGATTTTTCTATGTTTCTTACATTTACGAGGAAAAATTTATTTTATTTTGTTTTTCGGAAAGCTACGAAAAATAGTAAAAAAATTTATCATTTTTTTTATTAGATATTCTAAGGTCATTGGTTCAGTTTGACAATTTTTTGAAGTGTTTTATGGCACTTCTTTTGATTGTTATATGTTTCGTACATTTATGAGGAAAAATTATTTTTTTGTTATTATCGAACAGTTAAGAAAAAGAGTAAAATTTTGATCATTTTTTTTTATATTCAAAGGTCATTGTTGCAGTTTGAGAATATTTTGAGATGTTTTGATATATTTTTCTTCATTTTAATATGTTTCGTCCATATACGATGATAAATTAATTTTTTTGTTAATTTTTTGGATACGTACAAAAAAAGTAAACTTTTGATCATTTTTTTGTTTCGATATTCTAATGTCATTGGTGCAGTTTGAGAATTATTTGAGGTGTTTTGATGTACGAGGAATATTTATTTTTTTGTTATTTTTGTGACAGTTACGAAAAAGAGTAAAATTTTGATCATTTTTTCGATCTTCTAAGGTCATTGGTGCAGTTTGAGATTGTTTTGAGGTGTTTTGATGTACGAGGAATATTTATTTTTTTGTTATTTTTGTGACAGTTACGAAAAAGAGTAAAATTTTGATCATTTTTTTGTTTCGATATTTTAAGGTCATTGGTGTAGTTTGAGAATATGTTGAGATGTTTTGATATACTTTTCTTGATTTATATATGTTTCGTACGTATATGATGATAAATTAAAAGTTTTGTTATTTTTTGGACGAAAAATTTTGATCATTTTTTTGTTTTGATATTCTAAGGTCATTGGTGCAGTTTGAGAATTTTTTGACGTATTTTGATGTAATTTTCTTGATTTTTATATGTCTCGTACATTTACAAGGAATATTTATTTTTTTGTTATTTTTTTGACAAATACGAAAAAAAATTAAAATTTTGATCATTTTTTAAATCTTCCAAGGTCATTGGTACAATTTGAGACTGTTTTGAGGTGTTTTGATGTACTTTTCTTGATTTTTATATGTTTCGTACATTTACAAGGAAAAATTAATTTTTTTTAATCTTTCGGACAGTTATGAAAAAGTATAAAATTTTGATCCTTTTTTGTTTCGATATTCTAAGGTCATTGGTGCAGTTTAAGAACTTTTTGAGGTGTTTTGATGTACTTTTATTTATTTTTATAGGTTTCATACATTTTTAAGGAAAAATTAATTTTTTTTGTTATTTTTTGGACAGTTACAAAAAAGAGTAAAATTTTGATCGTTTTTTGTTTCGATATTCAAAGGTCATTGGTGCAATTTCAGAGTTTTTTGAGATGTTTTGATGTACTTTTCTTGATTTTTGTATGTTTTGTACATTTACAAGGAAAAGTTAAAATTTTTGTCTTTATTTGGACAGTGACGAAGAAGAATAAAATTTTGATCATCTTTAGTTTCGATATTCTAAGGTCATTGGTGCAGTTTTTAAATTTTTCTGACGTGTTTTGTTGTACCTTTCTTGATTTTTTTATGTTTTTTCATTTATGAGGAAATTTTTTTTTGCTATTTTTCGGACAATTGCGAAAAAGAGTACATATTTTATTATTTTTTTGTTTCGATATTCTAAGGTCATTGGTGCAGTTTGAGAATTTTTTGAAATATTTTGATGTACTTTTCTTGATTGTTATATGTTCCATACATTTACGAGGAAAAATTAATGTTTTTGTTATTTTTCGAGCAATTAAGAAAAAGAGTAAAATTTAATTATTTTTTTGTTTCGATAATCTAAGGTCATTGTGCAGTTTGAATTTTTTTGAGATGTTTTGATATACTTTTCTTGATTTTTATTTGTTTCGTACATATACGATGAAACATTAAAATTTTTGTTATTTTTTGGATAGTTACAAAAAGGGTAAATTTTGATCATTTTTTTGTTTCGCTATTCTATGATCATTGGTGCAGTTTGAGAATTTTTTGAGATGTTTTGATGTACTTTTCTTGATTTTTATATGTTTCGTACATTTACAAGGAAAATTTAGTTTTTGTTATTTTTCTGAGAGTTACGAAAGAGTGTAAAATTTTGATCGTCTTTTTGATCTTCTAAGGTCATTGGTGCAGTTGAGACTTTTTAAAGATGTTTTGATGTACGTTTCTTTGTTTTTATATGTTTCGTACATTAACGAGGAAATTTTTGTTTATTTTATTTTTCAGACAGTTATAAAAAAGTGTAAAATTTTGATAATTATTTTTCGATATTCGAAGGTCATTGGTGCAGTTTGAGAATTTTTTGAGGTGTTTTGATATGCTTTTCTTGATTTTTATATGTTTCGTACATTTAGAAGGAAAATTTAATTTTTTGGTCTTTATTTGGACAGTTATGAAAAAGAATAAACTTTTTATCATCTTTTTGTTTCCATATTCTAACGTCATTGGAGCAGTTTGAGATTTTTTTGAGGTGTTTTGATGTACTTTTTTTTATTTTTTTATCTTTCGTACATTTACGAGGAAAAAATACTTTTTTTATTATTTTTCGGACAGTTATGAAAAAGAGTAAAATTTTGATCATTTTTTGTTTCAATATTCATAAGTTATTGGTACAGTTTGAGAATTTTTTGAAGTGTTTTGATATAGTTTTATTGTTTTTTATATGTTTCGAACATTAACAAGGAAATTTTATTTTTTGTTGTTATTTTTCGAACAGATACGAAAAAGAGTAAAATTTTGAACATTCTTTTGTTTCGATATTCGTAGGTTATTAGTGCAGTTTGAGAATTTTTTGAGGTGTTTTTATGTACTTTTCTTAATTTTTATATGTCTGGTAGATTACGAGGAAAAAAAAATATATTTTTTAATTTTCGGATAGTTACGAAAAAGTGTGACATTTTGATAATTTTTTTTGTTTTTATATTCTAAGGTCATTAGTGCAGTTTCAGAATTTTTTGAGTTATTTTGATATACTTTTCTTGATTTTTATTTGTTTCGTACATTAACGAGGAAACATTAAATTATTTTTGTTATTTTTCGGACAGTTACGAAAAAGAGTAAAATTTTGATCATTTTTTTGTTTCAATATTTTTAAGTCATTGGTGCAGTTTTGAGAATTTTTTGGGGTGTTTTGATGTACTTTTCTTGAGTTTTATATGTTTCGTACATTTACGAGGAAAATTTAATATTTTTCTTATTTTTCGAATAGTTAAGAAAAAGTGTAAAGTTTTGATTACTCTTTTGTTTCGATATTTTAAGGTTATTGGTGCAGTTTGAGAATTTTTTGAGTTGTTTTGATGTACTTTTCTTGATTTTTATTTGTTTCGTGCATTTACGAGGAAACATTAAATTTTTTTGCTATTTTTCATACAGTTACAAAAAATTGTAAAATTTTGATAATTTTTTGGTTTTGATATTCTAAGGTCATTGGTGCAGTTTGATAATTTTTTGAGTTGTTTTGATGTACGTTTCTTGATTTTTATATGTTTCGTACATTTACGAGGAAAAAAATATATTTTTTGTTATATTTCGGACGGTTATGAAAAAGATTAAAATTTCTATCAATTTTATTGTTTCGATATTCTAAGTTCATTGGTGCAGTTTGAATTTTTTTTGAGGTGTTTTGATGTACTTTTCTTGGTTTTTATATGTTTCTTACATTTACGAGGAAGAAATAATTGTTTGGACTATTACCAACAAGTGTAAAATTTTGATCATACTTAGGTTCCGATATTCTAAGGTCATTGGTGCAGTTTGGAATTTTTTTTGAGGTGTTTTGATGTACTAGTCTAGATTTTTATATGTTTCCAACATTTACAAGGAAAAATTAAATTTTTTTGTTAACATTTACGAGGATAACTTAAATTCTTTTGTTATTTTTTTAAGCCAGGTACGAAAAAGTGTAAAATTTTGACCACTCTTTTATTTCGATATTTTAAGGTCATTGGTGCAGTTTGAGAATTTTTCTTGATGTGTTTTGATGTACTTTTCTTTATTTTTATATGTTTCGTTCATTTAAGAAGAAAAAATAATTTTTTTTGTTATTTATCATTTAAGAAGAAAAATTGATCATTTTTTTGTTTTTATATTCTAAGGTCTATAGTCCAGTTTGAGAAATTTTTGAGGTGTTTTGGTGTACTTTTCTTGATTTTTATGTTTCTTACATTTACGAGAAAAAATACTGTTTTTTGTTATTTTTTGTTCAATTACGAAAAAGAGTAAATTTTTTTGTTTCGATATTCTAAGGTCATTGGTGCAGTTTGATTATTTTTTGAAGTGTTTTGATGTACTTTTCTTGATATTTATATGTTTCATACGTATACGATGATAAATTAAAAAATTTGTTATTTTTTGGAAAGTTACGAAAAGAGTAAAATTTTGATTATTTTTTTGTTTCGAAAGTCTAAGGTCATTGGTGCAGTTTGAGAATTTTTTGAGGTGTTTTGATGTACTTTTCTTGATTTTTATATGTTACGTATATTTACGTGGAAAATTTATTTTTGTGTTATTTTTCAGACAGTTATTACAATGTGTTAATTTTTGCTCATTTTTTTGATCTTCTAATGTCATTGGTGTAGTTTGAGACTTTTTAAAGGTGTTTGATGTACTTTTCTTGATTTTTATACGTTTTGTATACTTACGAGGAAATTTTTTTTATTATTATTTTTGGGACGGTTATGAAAGGAGTAAAATTTTGATCACTTTTTATTTCGATATTCTAAGGTCATTGGTGCAATTTGAGTATTTTTTGAGGTGTTTTGATGTAATTTTCTTTATTTTTATATGTTTCGTACATCTACAAGGAAAAAAAAAATTTGGGTTATTTTTTGGACAGTTACAGAAAAGAGTAAAATTACGATCGTTTTCTTATCGATATTAAAAGTTTATTGGTGTAGTTTCAGAATTTTTTGAGATGTTTTTATGTACTTTTCTTGATTTTTGTATGTTTCGTACATTTACGAGGAAAAATTAATTTTTTTCATATTTATTTGGCTAGTTACGGAAAAAAAAAAAATTGATCATTTTTATGTTTCGATATTCTTAGGTCATTGGTGTAGTTTGTGAATTTTTTTGAGGTGTTTTGAAGTGCTTTTCTAGATTTTTATATGTTTCATACATTTACGAGGAAAATATTATTGTTTGTTATTTTTCGGACAGTTACGAAAAAGTGTAAATTTTTTATCATTTTTTTGTTTAGATATTCTAAGGTCCTTGGTGCAATTTGAGTATTTTTTTGAATTGTTTTGATGTGCTTTTCTTGATTTTTATATGTTTCGTACATATACGATGAAAAATTAAAAATTTTGTTATTTTTTGGATAGTAACGAAAAGAGTAAAATTTTGATTATTTTTTTGTTTCGATATTCTAAGGTCATTGATGCAGTTTGAGAATTTTTTGAGGTGTTTTGATGTACTTTTCTTGATCTTTATATGTTTCGTACATTTATAAGGAAAATTTAATTTATTTGGTTAATTTTTGGACGGTTACGAAAAAGTATAAAATTTTTATCATTTTTTTGTTTCGATATTCTAATGTGATTGGTGCAGTTTCAGAATATTTTGAGGTGTTTTGATGTACTTTTCTTGATTTTTATATGTTTCGAACATTTACGAGGAAAAATTAATTTTACATCTTTATTTGGACAGTTACAAAAAAGAATAAAATTTTGATCATTTTTTCTTTCAATATTCTTAGGTCATTGGTGCAGTTTGTGAATTCTTTTAAGGTGTATTGATGTACTTTTCTTGATTTTTATATGTTTCTTACATTTACGAGGAAAAATTATTATTTTTTGTTATTTTTCGGACAGTTACGAAAAAGAGTAAATTCTTTATCATTTTTTTGTTTCGATATTCTAAGATCATTGCTGCAGTTTGATAGTTTTTTGAAGTGTTTTGATGTACTTTTCTTGATTGTTATATATTTCGTACAATTAGGAGGAAAAATTATTTTTTTTGTTTTTTTTTGAACTGTTAGGAAAAAAAGTAAAATTTTGATCATATTTTTGTTTCGATATTCTAAGGTCAGTGGTGCAGTTTGAGAATTTTTTTAGATGTTTTGATTTATTTTTCTTGATTTTTATATGTTTCATAAATTTACGAGGAAAAATTAAATTTTTTGTTATTTTTCGGACAGTTACGAAAATGATTAATTTTTTTATCATTTTTTTCTTTCGATATTCGAAGATCATTGCTGCAGTTTGATAGTTTTTTGAAGTGTTTTAATGTACTTATCTTGATTGTTACATATTTCGTACAATTACGAGGAAAAAATATTTTTTTGTAATTTTTCCGACACTTATGAAAAAGTGTAAAATTTTGATCAATTTTTTGTTTCGATATTTTAAGGTCATTGGTGCAGTTTTAGAATTTTTCTTGATGTGTTTTGATGTACTTTCTTGATTTTCATATGTTTCGTAAATTTAAGGAGCAAAATTAATTTTTTTTGTTATTTTTCAGATAGTTACAAAATAGTGTAAAACTTTTGAACATTTTTTTGAGGTGTCAATAGTGCAGTTTGAGAAATTTTTGAGGTGTTTTGATGTACTTTTCTTGATCTTTATGTTTGTTACATTTACGAGAAAATTATTTTTTTTTGTTATTTTTTGGACAATTACGAAAAAGTGTAAATTTTTTTGTTTTGATATTCTAAGATTATTTGTGCAGTTTGAGAATTTTTTGAATTGTTTTGATGTACTTTTCTTGATTTTTATATGTTTCGTACGTATACGATGATAAATTAAATTTTTTGTTATTTTTTGATAGTTAAGAAAAAAGTAAAATTTGATTATTTCTTTGTTTCGATAGTCTAAGGTCATTGGTGCAGTTTGAGAATTTTTTGAGGTGTTTTGATGTATTTTTCTTGATTTTTATACGTTTCGTATATTTACGTGAAATATTTATTTTTGTGATATTTTTCAGACAGTTATGAACAAGATTTAATTTTTGAACATTTTTTCGATCTTCTAAGGTCATTGGTGCAGTTTGATACTTTTTTGAGATGTTTTGATGTACTTTTCTTGATTTTTATACGTTTCATATACTTACAAGAATTTTTTCTTATTATTATATTTGGGACAGTTATGAAAAAGTGTAAAATTTTGATCATTTTTTATTTCGATATTCTAAGGTCATTGGTGCAATTTGAGAATTTTTTGAGGTGTTTTGATATAATTTTCTTTATTTTTATATGTTTCGTACATCTACAAGGAAAAATTATTATTTTTCATATTTTTTGGACAGTTACAATAAAGTGTAAAATTTTGATTGTTTTTTATCGATATTCAAAGGTCGTTGGTGCAGTTTCAGAATTTTTTGAGATATTTTGATGTAATTTTCTTGATTTTTGTATGTTTCGTACATTTACGAGGAAAAATTAATTTTTTTTGTCTTTATTTGGCAAGTTACGAAAAAGAAATTTTTTTGATCATTTTTATGTTTCGATAGTCTTAGGTCATTGGTGTAGTTTGTGAATTTTTTTGAGGTGTTTTGAAGTGCTTTTCTTGATTTTTATATGTTTCTTACATTTACGAGGAAAATATTATTATTTGTTATTTTTCTGACAGTTACGAAAAAGAGTAAATTTTTTATCATTTTTTTGTTTAATTATTCTAAGGCCCTTGGTGCAATTTGAGTATTTTTTGGATTGTTTTGATGTGCTTTTCTTGATTTTTATATGTTTCGTACATATACGATGAAAAATCAAAAATTTTGTTATTTTTATGATAGTTACGAAAAGAGTAAAATTTTGATCATTTTTTTGTTTCGATATTCTAAGGTCATTGGTGCAGTTTGAGAATCTTTTGAAGTGTTTTGATATACTTTTCTTGATTTTTATATGTTTCCTACATTTACGAGGAAAAATTATTTATTTATTATTTTTCAGATAGTAATAAAAAGAGTAAAATTTTGATAGTTTTTTTGATCTTCTAAGGTCATTGGTGCAGTTTGAGACTTTTTGAGGTGTTTTGATGTACTTTTCTTGATTTTTATATGTTTCGTACATTTACGAGGAATTTTTTTAAAAAATTTTCAGACAGTTATAAAAAAGTGTAAAACTGTGATCAACTTTCGTTTCGATATTCTAAGGTCATTGGAGTAGTTTGAGAATTTTTTTATGTGTTTTGATGTACTTTTCTTAATTTTTATATGTTTTGTACATTTACAAGGAAAATTTAATTTATTTTGTTAATTTTTGGACAGTTACGAAAAAGTGTAAACTTTTGATAGTTTTTTTGTTTCGATATTCTAATGTCATTGGTGCAGTTTCAGAATTTTTTGAGGTGTTTTGATGAACTTTTCTTGATTTTTGTATGTTTCATACATTTACGAGGAAAAATTAATTTTAGGTCTTTATATGGACAGTTACGAAAAAGAATAAAATTTTGATCATTTTTTCTTTCGATATCCTTAGGTCATTGGTGCAGTTTGTGAATTCTTTTGGAGTGTTTTGATGTACTTTTCTTGATTTTTATATGTTTCTTACATTTACGAGGAAAATTTATTTTATTTGTTATTTTTCGGACAGTTAAAAAAAAGAGTAAATTTTTTATCATTTTTTTGGTTCGATAATCTAAGATCATTGCTGCAGTTTGATAGTTTTTTGAACTGTTTTGATGTACTTTTTTGAATGTTATATATTTCGTACAATTACGAGGAAAACATAATTTTTTGTTATATTTTAAACTGTTAGCAAAAAGAGTAAAATTTTGATCATATTTTTGTTTCGATATTCTAAGGTCATTGGTGCAGTTTGAGAATTTTTTGAGATGTTTTGATATATTTTTCTTTATTTTTATATGTTTCGTAATTTTTCGAGAAAAAATTAAAATTTTCGTTATTTTTCGATTGTTACGAAAAAGAATAATTTTGATCATTTTTTTGTTTCGATATTCTACGATCATTAGTGCAGTTTGATAATTTTTTGAAGTGTTTTGATGTACTTTTTTTTTATTTTATATGTTTCGTACATTTGAATGGAAAATTTAATTTTTTTGTTATTTTTGGATACTTACGAAAAAGCGTAAATTTTGATCATGTTTTTGTTTCGATATTCTAAGGTCATTTTTGCAGTTTCAATTTTTTTTGAGGTATTTTGATGTACATTTCCTGATTTTTGTATTAGTCGAACATTTACGAGGAAAAATCAATTTTTTTCTCTTTATTTGTACAATTACGAAAAGGAATAAAATTGTGATCATTTTTTTTGTTTCGATATTCTTAGGTCATTGGTGCAATTTCTGAACTTTATGAGGTGTATTAATGTACTTTTATTGTTTTTTATATGTTTCTTACATTTACGAGGAAAAATTATTATTTTTTGTTATTTTCGGGAAATATACGAAAAAGAATATAATTTTTATCATTTTTTTAGTGTCGCTATTCTAAGGTCATTTTTGTAGTTTGAGAATTTTTTGAGGTGTTATGATGTACTTTTCTTGATTTTTATATGTCTCCTACATTTACGAGGAAAAAGTAATTTTTTTTTATTTTTCAGCATGGTACGAAAAACGAGTAAAACTTTAATCATTTTTTTGTTTCGAATTTCTAAGATCATTGGTGCAGTTTGAAATTTTTTTGAGTTATTTTGATGTGCTTTTCTTTATTTTTATATGTTTAGTACGTTTACGAGGAAAAAATAAAAGTTTTTGTTACTTTTCGGATACTTACGAAAAAGTGTAATTTTGATCATTTTTTGTTTCGATATTCTAAGGTCATTGGTGCAGTTTGAGAATTTTTTGATGTGTTTTGATGTACTTTTCTTGATTTTTTTATGTTTCATACATTAACGAGGAAAAAAATAATTCTTTGTTTTATTTTACGGGCATTTACGAAAAGGTGTAATATTTTGATCATTTATTTTCGATATTCTAAGCTCATTTGTGCAGGTTGAGAATTTTTTGAGGTGATTTGATGTACTTTTCTTGATTTTTATATATTTCATACGTTTACGAGGAAAAAATATTTTTTTTTTATATTTTTCGGATAGTCACGAAAAATAATAAAATTTGATCATTTTTTTATTTTAATATTCTAAAGTCATTGGTGCAGTTTGAGAATTTTTTGAGGTGATTTGATGTACTTTTCTTGATTTTTATATATTTCATATGTTTACGAGGAAAAAATATTTTTTTTGTTATTTTTCGGATAGTCACGAAAAATAATAAATTTTGATCATTTTTTTATTTCAATATTCTAAAGTCATTGGTGCAGTTTGAGAATTTTTTGAGGCGTTTTGATGTATTTTTTTTATTTTTATATGTTTCGTATATTAATGAGGAAAAATTATATTTTTTTGTTATTTTTCGGACAGTTACGAAAAAGTGTAAAATTTTGATCATTTTTTTAATTTCAAAGGTCATTGGTGCAGTTTGAGACTTTTTGAGGTGTTTTGATGTACTTTTCTTGATTTTTATATGTTTAATACATTTACGAGACAAATTTTTTTTCCGGAAAGTTGTCAAATATTGTAAAACTTTATCATTTTTTGTTTCGATAATCTAAGGAAATTGGTGAAGTTTGAGAATTTTTTGAGGTGCTTTGATGTACTTTTCTTGATTCTTATATGTTTCGTACATTTACAAGGAAAATTTATTTTTTTGTTAATTTGGACAGTTACGAAAAATAGTAAAATTTTGATCTTTTTTTGTTTCAATATTCTAATGTCAGTGGTGCAGTTTCAGAATCTTTTGAGGTATTTTGATGTAATTTTCATGATTTTTGTATGTTTCCTACATTTACGAGAAAAAATTAATTTTTTGGTCTTCATTTAGACAGTTACGAAAAAGAATAAATTTTTATTTTTTCCGATCTTTTAAGGTCATTGGTGCAGTTTGAGACTTTTTGAGGTGTTTTTATGTACTTTTCTTTTTTTTTATATGTTTTATACATTTACGAGACAATTTTTTTTTCTGGAAAGTTGTAAAAAATTGTCAAACTTTATCATTTTTTGTTTCGATATTCTAAGGTCATTGGTGCAGTTTAAAATTTTTTTGAGGTGTTTTGATGTACTTTTCTTGATTTTTATATGTTTCGTACATTTACAAGGAAAGTTTAATTTTTTTGTTAATTCTTGGACAGTTGCGAAAAAGAGTAACATTTTGATCATCTTTTTGTTTCGATATTCTAATGTCATTGGTGCAGTTTTAGAATTTTTTTGAAGTGTTTTGATGTACTTTTCTTGATTTTTGTATGTTTCCTACATTTACGAGGAAAAATTAATATTTTGGTCTTTATTTGGACAGTTACGAAAAAGAATAAAATTTTGATCTTTTTTTTGATCTTCTAAGGTCATTGGTGCAGTTTAAGAATTTTTGAGGTGTTTTGATTTACTTTTCTTGATTTTTATATGTTTAATACATTTACGAGACAATTTTTTTCTTTGGAAATTTGTAAAAAATTGTAAAACTTTATAATTTTTTGTTTCGATATTCTAAGGTCATTGGTGTAGGTTAAGAATTTTTTGATGTGTTTTGATGTACTTTTCTTGATTTTTATATGTTTCATACATTTTCAAGGAAAATTTAATTTTTTTATTAATTCATGGACAGTTACGAAAAAGAGTTCTTTTTTTTGTTTCAATATTCTAATGTCATTGGAGCGTTTCAGAATTTTTTGATGTGTTTTGATGTACTTTTCTTGATTTTTGTATGCTTCCTACATTTATGAGGAAAAATTAATTTTTTGGTCTTTATTTGGACAGGTACGAAAAAGAATAAAATTTTGATCATTTTTTCCTTTCGATATCCTTAAGTCATTGGTGCAGTTTGTGAATTCTTTTGAGGTGTTTTGATGTACTTTTGTTGATTTTTATATGTTTCTTACATTTACGAGGAAATATTATTTTTTTTGTCATTTTTCGGACAGTGACGAAAAAGAGTAAATTTTTTATCATTTTTTTATTTCGATATTCTCAGATCATTGCTGCAGTTTGATAATTTTTTGATGTACTTTTCTTAATTGTCATATGTTTCGTACATTTTAGAGGAAAAATTATTTTTTTTGAACAGTTAAGAGAAAGTGTAAAATTTTGGTCATTTTTTTTGTCTATATTCTAAGGTTATTGGTGCAATTTGAGTATTTTTTGAGGTGTTTTGTTGTACTTTTCGTGATTTTTATGTGTTTCGTACATTTTCATGGTTAATTTATTTTTTTGTTATTTTTTGGACTGTTACGAAAAAGAGTAAATTTTGATCATTTTTTTGTTCGATATTCTGAGGTCATTTTTGCAGTTTCACAATTTTTTGAGGTGTTTTGATGTACTTTTCCTGATTATTGTATGTTTCGTACATTTACGAGGAAAAAATAATTTTTTGTCTTTATTTGGAACATTACAAAAAAGAATATAATTGGGATCATTTTTTGTTTCGATATTCTTATGTCATTGGTGCAGTTTGTGAACTTTATGATGTGTATTGATGTACTTTTATTGATTTTTATACGTTTCTTACATTTACTAGGAAAAAACAATTTTTTGTGTTATTTTTCGAATAGATACAAAAAAGAATACAATTTTGATCATTTTTTAGTTTCGATATTCTAAGGTTATTTTTACGGTTTGAGAATTTTTTGATGTGTTATGATGTACTTTTCTTGATTCTTATATGTTTCCTACATTTACGAGGAAAAAGTAATTTTTTAATTATTTTAAGAGATGTTACGAAAAAAGAGTAAAATTTTGATCATTTTTTTGTTTCGAATTTCCAAGGTCATTGGTGCAGTTTGAGAATTTTTTGAGTTATTTTGATGTACTTTTCTTGATTTTTATAAGTTTCGCACATTTACGAGGAAAAATTAAATTTTTTTGTTACTTTTGGGATAGTTACGAAAAAGAGTAATTTTGATCATTTGTTATTTCGATATTCTAAGGTCATTGGTGCAGTTTGAGAATTTTTTGATGTGTTTTGACGTTGTTTTCTTGATTTTTATATGTTTCATACATTTACGAGGAAAAAAAATTATTTTTATTTTTTATTTTTCGGGCAGTTACGAAAAAGTGTATAACTTTGATCATTTATTTTTTATATTCTAAAGTCATTTGTGCAGTTTGAGAATTTTTGAGGCGTTTTGATGTGATTTTCTTGATTTTTATATGTTTCGTACGTTTACGAGGAACAATTAAATATTTTGTTATTTTTCGGATAGTCACGAAAAAGAGTAAATTTTGTTCATTTTTTTCCCTCATTATTCTAAGTTCATTGGTGAAGTTTAAGAATTTTTTGAGGTGTTTTGATGTACTTTTCTTTATTTTTATATGTTTCGTACATGTACGAGGAAAAATTACATTTTTTTGTTATTTTTCGGACAGTTATGAAAAAAAGTAAAATTTCAATCATTTTTTTATTTCGATATCCGAAGGTCATTATTGCATTTGAGAATTTTTTGAGGTGTCTTGATGTACTTTTCTTGATTTTTATATGTTTCGTCTATTTATGATGAAAAATAATTTTTTTGTTATTTTTGGGATAGTTACGAAAAAGAGTAAATTTTGATTATTTTTTTCCGTTATTCTAAGAACATTGGTGCAGTTTGAGAATTTTTGAGGTATTTTGATGTACTTTTCTTGATCTTTATATGTTTCGTATAATTATAAGGAAAATTTATTTATTTTTGTTATTTTTCCGACTGTTGTGAAAAAGTGTAAAATTTTGATCATTCTTTTATTTCAATATCCTAAGGTTATTATTGCAGTTTGAGAATTTTTTTGAGGTGTCTTGATGTACTTTTCTTGATTTTTATATGTTTTGTATGATTACAAGGAAAAATAATTTTTTTTGTTATTTTTCAGACAGTTACGAAAAAGATTAAAATTCTTATCATTTTTTTTATTCGATATTCTAAGGTCATTTGTGCAGTTTGGGAATTTTTTGTAGTGTTTTGATGTACTTTTCTTGATTTTAATACGTTTCTTACATTTACGAGGAAAAGTTATTTTTTTTGTTATGTTTCGGACGGTTACGAAAAATATTAAAATTCTTATCATTTTTATTGTTTCGATATTCTAAGGACATTGTTGTAGTTTGAAATTTTTTTGAGGTGTTTTGATGTACTTTTCTTGATTTTTATATGTTTCGTACATTTACGAGGAAAAATTATATTTTTGTTATAATAAATTTTGATCATCATTTTTGTTTCGATATTCTAAGGTCATTGGTGTAGTTTGAGAATTTTTTGCGGTGTTTTGACCTACTTTTCTTGTATTTTATATGTTTCGTATATTTACGAGAAAAAATATATTTTTTGTTATTTTTCGGATAGGTATGAAAAAGAGTAAATTTTTGGTCATTTTTTTGTTTGAATATTCTAACGTCATTGGTGCAGTTTGAGTATTTTTTTTTATGTACTTTACTTGATTTTTATATGTTTCATACATTTACGAGGAAAAATTAATTTTTTGTTATTATAAATTTTGATCATTTTTTTGTTTCAATATTCTAAGGTCATTGGTGGAGTTTGAGAATTTTTTGACGTGTTTTGATGTACTTTTCTTTATTTTTTATATGTTTTGTATATTTACGAGGAAAAATATATTTTTTATTATTTCTCGGAACTTACGAAAAGAGTAAAATTTTGATCATTTTTTTGTTTCGATATTCTAAGGTCATTGGTGAAGTTTGAGAATTTTTTGAGGTATTTTGATGTATTTTCTTGACTTTTATATGTTTCGTACATTTACGAGGAAAACTTAATTTTTTTTTATTTTTCGGACATTTACGAAAAATAGTAATATTTTGATCATTTTTTTGTTTTGATATTCTAAGGTTATTGGTGTAGTTTGAGAATTTTTTCAGGTGTTTCGATGTACTTTTCTTGATTTTTATATGTTTTGTACATATACGAGAAAAAAATAATTTTTTTGTTATTTTTTCGGACAGATAGGAAAAAGAGTTAAGCTTTAATCATTTTTTGTTTCGATATTCTAAGATCATTGGTGTAGTTTGATAATTTTTTGAGGTGTTTTGATGTACTTTTCTAGATTTTTATATGTTTCGTACATTTACGAGGAAAAATTAATTTTCTTCTTGAATTGTCTCGAATTACCTACATTTTTTCTTATTATTCGGATAATTACGAAAAAGAGGAAAATTTTGATCTTTTTTTGTTTCGATATTCTAATATCATTGGTGGAGTTTTAGAATTTTCTGAAATATTTTGATATAATTTTCTTAACCTTTATATGTTTCGTACATTTACGATGATTTTTTAATTTTTTTTTCATAAAGCTACGAAAAAGTGTAAAACATTGATCATTTTTTTTGTTTCATACTCTAAAGTAATTGGTGCAGTTTGAGAATTTTTTGAGGTTTTTTGATGTACTTTTCTTGATTTTTTATGTTTCGTACATTTACGAGGAAAAATTAAGTTTTTTATTATTGTTCTCTCAGTTACGAAAAAGAGTAAAATTTTGATCATTTTTTTGTTTCGATACTTTAAGGTCATTGGTGCAGTTTGAGGATTTTTTGATGTGTTTTGATATACTTTTCTTTAGTTTTATATGTTTCGTATATTTACAAGGAAAAATATTTTATTTTTATTTTTCGGAGAGTTATGAAAAAGTTTTTTATTTTGATCATTTTTTTGTTTCGACATTCTAAGGTCATTGGTGTAGTTTGAGAATCTTTGGAGTTGTTTTGATGTAGTTTTCTTGTTATTTTTCAGACAGTTATGAAAAAGAGTAAATTTTTGATTATTTTTCTTGTTTCGTTAATTTATTGTTATTGGTACAGTTTAAGAATTTTTTTCAGGTGTTTTGATGTACTTTTCTTGATTATTATATATTTCATACATTTACGAGGTAACATTAATTTTTTTTGTTATTTTTCGGACAGTTACGAAAAAGAGTAAAATTTGAGAACGCTTTTTTTTGATATTCTAAGGTCATTGGTGCAGTTTGAGAATTTTTTTTGTGGTGCTTTGATGTACTTTTCTTGATTTTTATATGTTTCATATATTTACGAAGAAAAACTAATTTTTTTTGTAATTTTTCGGACAGTTACGTAAAAGAGTAAAGTTTTGATCATCTCTTTGTTTCGATATTTTAATGTCATTGGTGCAGTTTGAAATTTTTTTGAAGTGTTTTGATGTACTTTTCTTGATTTTTATATGTTTCATACATTTACGAGGAAAACATAATTTTTTTGTTATTTTTCGGACAATTACGAAAATGAGTAAAATTTGATAACCCTTTTTTTCGATATTCTAAAGTCATTGGTGCAGTTCGAGAATTTTTTTTGTGGTGTTTTGATATACTTTTCTTGATTTTATATGTTTCATACATTTACGAAGAAAAACTAAATTTTTTTGTAATTTTTCGGACAGTTACTAAAAAGGTTTAAAATTTTTGATCATTTTTTTATTTCGATATTCTAATGTAATTTGTGCAGTTTGAGATTTTTTGAGGTGTTTATATGTACTTTTCTTGATATTTATATGTTTCGTATATTTACGAGGAAAAAATATTTTTTTTGTTATTTTTCGGACAGTTACGAAAAGATTAAAATTTTGATCATTTTTTTGTTTCAATATTTTATGGTCATTGGTGCAGTTTGAGAATTTTTTATGAGGTGTTTTTGTGTAATTGTCTTGATTTTTATATGTTTCATACATTTACGAAGATGAATTAAAATTTTTTGTTATTTTTCAGACAGTTACGAAAAAGTGTAAAATTTTTGATCATTTTTATGTTTTGTTATTCTAAGGTCATTAGTGCAGTTTGAGATTTTTTTAAGGTGTTTTGATATACTTTTCTTGATTTTTATATGTTTCGTATATTTACGAGGAAAAATTATATTTGTTGTTATTTTTTGGACAGTTACGAAAAAGAGTAAAATTTTGATTATTTTTTTGTTTTGATATTCTAAGGTCATTGGTGGAGTTTGAGAATTTTTTGAGGTGTTTTGATGTACTTTTCTTGATTTTTCTATGTTTTGTACATTTACGAGAAAAAAATATTATTTCTTGTTATTTTTCGGAGTGTTATGAAAAAGAGTAAAATTTTGATCATTTCTTTGTTTCGATATTCTATGGTCATTGGTGCAGTTTAAGAATTTTTTGAGGTGTTTTTATTTACTTTTCTTAATTTTTATATGTTTTATACATTTACGAGGAAAAAATAATTTTTTTGTTATTTTTCAGATAGTTACAAAGAATAGTAAATTTTTGATAATTTTTTTGTTTCGATATTTTAAGGTCAGCGGTGCAATTTGAGAATTTTTTGAGTTGTTTTGATGTACTTTTCTTGACTTTTATATGTTTCGTAATTTTACAAGGAAAAAATAATTTTTTTGTTATTTTTCGGACAGTTACGAAAAAGAGTAAACTTTTCATCATTTATTTGTTTCGATATTCTAAGGTCATTGGTGCAATTTGAGAATTTTTTGAGGTGTTTTGGTCCACTTTTTTTTTTTCTATTTTCGTACATTTACGAGGATTTTTTTTTTTTTTGTTATTTTTCAGACAATTATGAAAAAGAGTAAAATTTTGATCATTTTTTTGTTTCGATATTCTAAGGTCATTGGTGCAGTTTGAGAATTTTTTATGAGGTGTTTTTGTGTAATTGTCTTGATTTTTATATGTTTCATACATTTACGAAGAAAAATAATTTTTTTTTGTTATTTTTCGGACAGTTACGAA
Source organism: Solanum tuberosum (assembly GCF_000226075.1). Classification (NCBI taxonomy): domain Eukaryota; kingdom Viridiplantae; phylum Streptophyta; class Magnoliopsida; order Solanales; family Solanaceae; genus Solanum; species Solanum tuberosum. The sequence goes on along the minus strand of NW_006239200.1, from coordinate 750,144 downwards.
AAAGTGCAAAATTTTGATCTTTTTTTTGTTTCGATATTCTAAGGTTATTGGTGGAGTTATAGAATTTTTTGAGGTGTTTTGAGGTACTTTCTTAATTTTTATATGTTTCATACATTTACGAGGAAAAAATAATTTTATTGTTATTTCGAGACAGTTACGAAAAGGAGTAAAATTTTATCATTTTTTGTTATGATATTCTAAGGTCATTGGTGCAGTTTGAGAATTTTTTGAGGTGTTTTGATGTACATTTCTTGATCTTTATATGTTTCGTACATTTACTAGGAAAAAATATGTTTTTTGTTGTTATTCGGATTGTTACGAAAAAGAGTAAAATTTTGATCATGTTTTTGTTTCGATATCTAAGGTCTTTGGTGTAATTTGAGAATTTTTTGAGTTATTTTGATGTACATTTCTGGATTTTTATATGTTTCGTACATTTACGAGGAATTTTTTTTTTGTTATTATTCAGACAGTTATGAAAAATAGTAAATTCTTATCACTTTTTTTTCGATATTCAAAGGTCATTGGTGCAGTTTGAGATTTTTTCCGAGGTGTTTTGATGTATTTTTCTTGATTTTTATATGTTTCAAACATTTACGAGGAAAATTGAATTTTTTTTTGTATTTTTCAGACAGTTACGAAAAAGTATAAAATTTTGATCATTTTTTTGCTTCGATATTCTAAGGTCATTGGTGCAGTTTGAGAAATTTTTGTGGTGTTCTAATGTACTTTTCTTGATTTTTTTAAGTTTCGTACATTTACGAGGAAAGTTTTTTTTTTTTGTTATTTTTCGGATAGTTACGAAAAAACTTTAAATTTTGATCATTTCTTTGTTTCGATAATCTAAGGTCATTGGTGCAGTTTGAGAATTTTTTGAGATGTTTTGATGTACTTTTCTTGATTTTTATATGTTTCGCACATTTACGAAGAAAAAATATTTTTTTTGTTATTGTTCGGACAGTAACGAAAAAGAGTAAAATTTTGATCATTTTTTTGTTTCGATTGATATACCTTTGATGCATTTCACTTAAAGTTTGTGTGTGTCTTGGGCTAGTTTGTTATTAGAAATAAGGTTTTGTGTGTAATTCTTGCAGGAAATAGGCTGATGCGATTGATAAAGATGCGAACTGAAACTTGTAGAAGTAGCCAACGAGGGACCGTAGGTCTAGTGACGGGCCCTAGATGGGCAGTCGTAGGTCTTGGTCAGAAAGTAGATTTTCAGTAGTCAAACAATGGAGTGACAGGACGGACCGTAGTCCAATCCAAGGATCGTAGGTGGAGTCATCGTTTGAAGGCCTTGAAATATTGCACAAGTATGGAACCATGGAGGGTAACCTATAGACCGTAGGTCGACCCACGATCCGTAGGTCGTACCCTCGACAGATGCAGCGTCTGAGCAGTTTATTTCCTTATTTTGTTTCCTACTTAGTTTGGGATTTGTTTACTATAAATAGGAGTTGTAATTCGCGTTTTTTGAGGGTTAGACATTTCTGTATACTTTGAGTTTTGGTCTTTTGGGAATTATTTGCAAACATTTAGTATTTTAATTTCCGGAAGTTGGTTTATACGATTTTCACTTTGAATTTCAATCCAAGATTTGGTTTTTCATATATTCGCATTGTAAGTTCATGAATTCTTCTAACCTAATTATGAATTGTGAACTCTCAAGCATGAGTAGCCAAATCCACAACTAGGGTTGTGGGAATCATGAGTAATTAACAAAGTATGAATAATAATTAAGTAATTCTTGAATAGTGTTTATGCATGTATTGTTAATGCTTTCGTTTTATTTTAATTTCCGGAAGTTGGTTTATACGATTTTCACTTTGAATTTCAATCCAAGATTTGGTTTTTCATATATTCGCATTGTAAGTTCATGAATTCTTCTAACCTAATTATGAATTGTGAACTCTCAAGCATGAGTAGCCAAATCCACAACTAGGGGTTGTGGGAATCATGAGTAATTAACAAAGTATGAAATAATAATTAAGTAATTCTTGAATAGTGTTTATGCATGTATTGTTAATGCTTTCGTTTAGAAGTCTTTTTAACGGTTGCAAACGTTAGAACTCGTCTTGTGTTTACTTGCCGGACCAAGGAGGTAATGAATAAGAAAATGATTAAACAACAGAGATTTAGTGGATGCTATCTAATCGTCTGATTTCAATTGAAGTGAGGGTGAAAACTAAACTAAATTGATATGATGACCAATCTGGGGTAATGGTAAGGGTTAATAAAGCATACACCCGTAGTCGGACCAAGTTGCGTGGTGAAATTCCCTATTTGGAGGACCAATCACTTAGGGATACCTAACTTACAAACCTTGCATGTAAAACACTAGGATGTGATTACTGTTATTAGGATTACTGCATTAAGAACTTGTGGGGACCACATATACCCTAGTTTTCATCTCATATTGATAACTAAAATCGTGAATCTTGCTTACGGGTTACTTATTGATTCAAATCAATAATCTGTTATTTGTTTACAAAAACCCCCCTGTTTACTTTTCTCGGAAATAATTTGACTAAAAAGATATAATTGTGAGTTAAAGTTAAGTCTAACCATATTCCTCGTGGGATTGACCCCAACCTATAAGTTGAGTTCTTTATTTGACAACGATCGCTTATACTTCTTTAGGGAGGTGTAATTTGAGCGTATCAAATTTTGGCGCCGCTGCCGGGGAATACGACTTTTAGATTAAGTTTAACTACATTATTGAACTTTGGTAAAGTATTTCCTGATTTTACTTTTTGCTTGGTTTTTGTTTTCTACAGATTTCAACTCTAGTATGCCAAGTACACAGAGTCGAGGCGAACCCATGACCCCGTACGATCCTGCACTAAGAAAGACTTTGAGAAAAATGGCAAATATATGAGTACACAATAATCCAATCAGAGAGGGTCACGAAGATGGAGTTGAATTGCAGCCTCCTGGGGTTGTTGATGTGCCTGCTCAGGTTCATGGTGGTAATCTACTTGAAAATGCAGAAAAGGTGTAGAATCCACCAACACCAAGATTTCGTGATAACTAGAAGGTTGACTACAATACGGTTGAATCAAAAGAGCCTATTGTTCTTCCTCCTCTACCTCTAGGGCATACATTTGTGGTGACCAACAGTCTTATGCAAATGCTTACAGCGAGAGGGCTGTTTTCTGGTTTAGCTTCGGAAGATCCATATGGTCACATGGCTAAATTGAAAAGTGTCTGTAAGAGTTGTGTGGGACGACCAGAATTGGATATGAATGTCATAGGTTTGAGAGTTTTCCCTCTGTCATTGACTAGTGATGCTGTAGTGCGGTTTTCTGAGCTGCTATACCATTTGATTCATACATGGGACCAATAGCATAAGCTGTTGATGGCGAAGCATTTTCCGGTGTATAAGAAGTTAAATCACAAGGATAAACTGAATAATTTCGTAGCACTACCTGGAGAGTCCGTAAACAATTTATGGGATAGGTTTACTACATTCATAAGAAGTGTTCCTAATCACCGCATAGATGATGAGTCACTAAAGGAGTACTTCTACAAAGGACATGATGACAATGGAAAGGCTGTGCTAGAGACTATTTCTGGAGGATCATATTGTCATGCCCTGAAGCTACCCCTAAGATGCGGACACGAGAGCTAGGATCACGAGTGACCCCAAGCTAACCCTGTTGGCATATCGTAAGCATACTAAAGTAAACTGAAGTAAAGAAATATTGTGCGGAAGCTAAATCATGAGATAAACTGAAATGTTGGGTAATACCCATACTAAATCTGAATATATATAAAAAAAACTGAGAGTTTAACAATGACTGAAAGGTCAAGCTCAAATGCTAAAGCTGAAACTAACTACGTCTGAAAATAGCCTCTACGTACTAAAAGTGTAGGGACATGCCCCAACTAAATCTAGCAAAATCTGAAACTAAGACTAAAAGCAAAGGCAACATGTCTGTCATCCTCAGAGAATGAGGACTCACCACTGATGCTGCTGAGTTGAAGATCGGGAGCCGATCTATGTGTGATCTGGAAACTGAAAACCTGAACCTGCATCACAAGAAGATGTAGCATAGAGTATGCGTCAGTACTTGAAAGGTACTGA
>NW_006239200.1:729537-745732 GCF_000226075.1 Solanum tuberosum | reverse complement strand
TGCCAGAGGTATAGAGGCATGACTGGCGTGATCACTAAAATGTAATGCCCATAGAGGGGGACTTATAAACCTATGGGTTCGTAGTTCTGGGACTATTCGGGTACGCTGAACCCTAGTCCACTCGGTATTAAGCTACTCCCAATTAGAATGTATATACACAATTTTATGACTAAAATGTGAAGTACTGGATATAGCTCAATTACTGACATGCAACCTCTGAGAATGCAACAATTATGACTGATAATGTGACATTCGTAAACTAAAGCATGTATATCTGAAATCACTGGCCTAGCATGTGTAATTCATGAACTAAAAGAACTACATAGCTAGGGTTCTGAATTTATTAAAGAACCTACACAAAACGATACAAAAATCATGATAATCTGATTTGGATCATTCTAACAACTAAAACCCAACAATTTCTAACATTCAAGAAACCCTAGGTCTAGATAATATTAAGGGACTCAAAGATTCTGACTGAAATCTAGGGACCTAATAGGGTGAAAGGAACCCACTAGTGAAATTCCACATACCCGGTGATGAATGTCATAGAGAAATATTTCGATTCGGGGCTGAAACTGATGAAAACTCGCTGCGTTCTTGAACTAGGGCTTGATCAACTTTTTCCTCTGTTTTGCTCTAAGTTTGATACATTTTTGGTGAATAATTGATTAGGGTAAGTTCTAATTATATTACTAAGCTAAAACTGACCAAAACCAGATAGTTTAAGGGTTAAATGATGTAGTGTAGGGGTCCAACACATAAGGAAAAGACCAAACGACCCCTGACTTTAAATCTGCTGAAGCCGCCGATGAAACTGATTGACGATCCGTGGACGGATCCACGATCCGTCCTGTCAGTTCACCGATCGACTTTAGAGGATGGATTCTGGGGGATCCTGAGGGTCTCGACCTATGGACTGATCAATGGTCCGTGGACTGATCCACGATCCATCCTGTCAGTTTGTCGATCGACTTTAGAGGATGGGTTCTAAGGGGTCCTGAGGGACTCGATCTATAGACTAATCGATGGTCCATGGACTGATCCACGATCCGTCCTGTCAGTCCATCGATCGACTTCAGAGAATGGATTTCGGGGGGTCCTGAGGGTCTCAACCTACAGCCTGATCGACGGTCCGTGGACTGATCCATGAACCATCCCGTCAGTCCGTCGATCGACTTTAGAGGATGGGTTCTGGTGGTACTGAGGGTCTCGACCTACGAACTGATCGACGGTCCGTGGACTAATCCACGATCCGTCCTGTCACTCCGTCGATCGACTTTTGAGGATGGGTTTTGGGGGGGTTGCAGGTGGTGAACCACGGACCACCAGAACGGATCGTGGGCCACCCTACGGTCCGTGGGTGGCAACCGTGGTTTGCACCTACTGAAAAAAATTTGCATTTTGGTAGTTTTAGCATATGGGGTGTTAAATTATCTCCCTCTTGGGAACATTCATCCTCGAATGAAGACTAAACTAGCTGGAGATGGAGGGAAAAAGCTGCAAACCCTACCACCAAACACTGGAAAGTGAACTATGTTCTAAGAACATGCAAATATGCTGAAAATGCATGTAAAAACTGAAGGAACATGATACTAAGACTAAATCGGCGCATGAGTGACTGAAAAACTTAAGAGGAACTATTACCTCAAGCTGTAATGGAATCGGTAGGAAAGAGATGAGGATACTTGGCCTTCATGGCTGCTTCTGCTTCCCAAGTAGCTCCCTCTACGGACCGACTCCTCCACAAAACCTTAACTGAAGTGACTTCTTTGTTTCTCAACCTTCGAACCTGACGATCAAGGATTTTAACTAGTACCTCTTCATAAGTGAGACTATCCTTCACAACCACACTTTCTAAAGGTACAATAGATGCTGGATCACCCACACACTTCTTCAACAACGAAATGTGAAAAACCAGATGCACTGCTGCTAGTTCTGTTGGAAACTCTAACTCATAAGCCACTTTTACCAACTCTTTTCAAGATCTTGTAAGGGCCTACATATCTAGGATTGAGCTTCCCTTTCTGGTCAAATCTCATCACCCCCCTTCATAGGTGACACTTTCAGGAAAACCCAATCATCAACTTGGAACTCTAATTCCCTTCTCCTTACATCTGCATAGGACTTCTGGCGACTCTAGGCTGTCTGAAGTCTATCTCTAATGAGTTGCACTTTCTCCATAGCATCATCAACTGAATCTGGCCCTATTAAGGCTGCTTCACCTACTTCAAACAAAACAACTGGAGATCTACATCTACGCCAATACAATGCCTCATAAGGGGCCATCTGAATGCTGGAATGGTAACTATTATTGTAGGCGATCTCTATAAGAGGAATGTGATCATCCCAAAATCCCTTGAAATCGATCACGCAAGCTCTCAACATATCCTCCAAGGTCTGAATGGTACGCTTTGCCTGACCATCCGTCTGTGGATGAAATGTTGTGCTAAGGTTAACCTGAGTACCAAAACCTTTCTGAAATGACTTCCAAAAATGAGAGGTAAACTAAGGACCTCTATCTGAGATGATAGACAAAGGAATCCTATGCAACCTGACTATCTCGTTAATGTAAAGCTTGGCGTAGTCCTCCGCCGAATTTATAGTCTTAATAGCCAAAAAGCGCGCAGACTTAGTAACTCTATCAACTATCACCCAAATAGAGTCATGCTGTCTGCGAGTACGAGGCAAACCTGTAATGAAGTCCATGTTGATCACTTCCCACTTCCAAGTAGGAATGTTGATCTATTGAGTCATACCTCATGGTTTCTGATGCTCTACCTTCACTTGCTGGCATTAGGGCACTTAACCACAAAATCCGCTATATCCCTTTTCATACTTCCACCAAAAGACTTCCTGCAGATCACGATATATCTTAGTGGTGCCTGGATGAATATAATATCTGGAATTATGGGTTTCTGCAAGAATCTGCTGTCTCAACTCACCCACCTTAGGAGCATATAATCGACCCTGATAGCGAAGCACACTATCTACCCCTTGCAAGAATACCTCAACTCTCTGCTGATGGACTGAACCCTTTAGTTGAATCAATATAGGATCACTGTCTTGATTTTCCTTAACCTCCGCTACCAATGAAGATCCTGCCCCATTTTGAACTATTACACCACCATCTGATATGCTCATAAGACGAACTCCTAGGCGAGCAAGTCTGTGAACATCCTTTGATAGTTCCTTTCTTTCTTCCTGAACATGTGCTACACTACCCATAGATAGTCTACTAAGAGCATCTACTACTACATTGGCCTTACCAGGATGGTAATGCACACTCATATCGTAATCCTTGAGGAACTTAAGCCATCTCCTCTTGCAAAGATTCAACTCTTTCTAGGTGAACACTTACTGAAGGCTCTTATGGTCTATGAACACATCTACATAAACACCATACATGTAATGTCTCCAAATCTTAAGTGCAAACACCACTACTGCAAGCTCGAGGTCATGAGTTGGATAGTTCTTCTCATGCACCTTAAGCTGTCTAGAAGCATAAGATATAACCTTACCTCGCTGCATCAACACATAACCTAGGCTGACTCTGGATGCGTAACAATAGATAACATAACCGTCTGAACCCTCTGGTAGAGTCAAAACATGAGTTGTAGTCAACCTAGTCTTCAGTTCTGTGAAGCTTTTCTCACAATCATCTGACCATTGAAACTTAACCTTTTTCTGCGTCAACTATGCAATGGAGAGGCTATGGATGAAAATCCTTCCATGAACCTTCTGTAATAACCCGCTAGACCTAAGAAACTTCTGATATCTGTAGGAGATGTAGGTCTGGGCCATTGTTTTACTATTTCTATTTTCTGGGAATCCACTTGGATCCCTTCGCTAGACACAATAAGCCCAAGGAAAGCAACAGATTGTAACCAAAACTCACACTTACTGAACTTAGAGAATAACTAGCAATCTTCGAGAGTTTGCAGTACAACCCTCAAATGATTCACATGTTCTTCCTCATTTCTAGAGTAAATGAGGATATCATCAATAAAGACAATAACGAACAAGTCTGAATACTGCTTGAACCTCTGTTCATCAAATCCATGAAAGCTGCAGGAGCATTGGTTAGTCAAATGACATAACTACAAATTTATAATGACCATACCGAGTTCGAAGGCTATTTTCAAGATGTCACTATCTCTGACTGTGAGATGATGATAACCAAATCTGAGGTCTATCCTTGAGAAATAACTAGCACCTTGAAGTTGGTCAAACAAGTCATCAATCCTGGGGATATGATACTTATTCTTGATTGTGACCTTTCAATTTCCTATAGTCAATGCACATTCTGAGAGAATCATTTTTCTTTTTCACGAATAACACTGGTGCACCCCATGGGGAAATACTAGGTCTGATGAAGTCCTTATCTAGAAGGTCTTTCAACTGCTCTTTCAATTCCTTAAGCTCAGATGGAGCCATTCTGTAAGAAGGAATAGAAAAAGGTTGGGTATCTAGAAGGAGATCAATTCCAAACTCAATTTCCCTTTTGGGAGGAACTCCGGGAAGATCTTCTGGAAACACTTCTGGGAAATCATTAACTACAGGAACTGACTCAAGAGTTGGTGTTTCAGAGCTTGAATCCTTAACCCAAACTAGATGGTAGAGATAAACTTTAGAAATCATCTTTCTGGCCTTAAGGTAAGAAATGAATCGACCCATAGGCGCTAAGCTACTACCCTTCCATTCTAAGATTGGTTTGTCTGGAAACTGAAAAATAATAATTCTAGTTCTACAATCGATTGAGGCATAACAGGAATGTAACCAATCCATGACTAGAATGATATTGAAATCTACCATTTCTAACTCTACAAGATCTGCTAAGGTGACTTTCTGAGAGACTGATAGGACAATTTCTGTATAGCCGTTTAGCTATAACTGGGTCACTGACTAGAGTAGAGATTGAGAAGGGTTCTGAGAGAGTTTTTGGACTAACATTGAAGTTGACTGCTATATAAGGAGTTACAAAGGAAAGAGTTGCCCCTTGATGTAACAAAGCATAAACATCTAAGTTAAAGACTCGTAACGTACCAGTGACCACATTAGGAGAATCTTCTTGATCCTGGCGAGCCTGAAGAGCATACAACCTATTCTGGCGCTGACCGCCACTTGTACTAGATGAGTTACCCAGCTGAGTCGGGTGACCTGTTGGTGCTGCTGAAGTTGTAGACTGAGCTCTACCACTATTATCCTCCTGACCCTATTTGGAAGATGGACAATCTTTCAACTTGTGACCAGTCTGACCACACCCAAAATATCCTTCCTTTCCTGCAAGACACTCGCCTGGATGGTTCTTACCGCACTTAGGACAAGTTGGGTAGGTTCTAGTGTCTGAAACATTCCCCTGCGAGCGATTACCACCACCCGATTCTGTTGAGAATATTCATAGTTGCCTGTCCTAGCCTTTTATTCTCCTTAGCCTGTTCCCTAAGGTTATCTCCCTCAACCTGTTGAGCATGAGTCATGAGCCTATAGATGTTCATATTTTCTAGCAACATAGCATTTCTACACTCTATTTTCACTAAGTCAGATACCCCATACAAAAACTTGTTCATTTGAGCCCTAGAATCAGCAACCATGTGAGGAGCATACTTGGAGAGTTGGGTGAACTTGAGTCCGTATTCTTGGACCAACATGCTACCTTGCCTCAAATTTATGAATTCTTGAGCTTTTGCCTCCCTCAACTCTCTTGGTAAGAACCTATCCAGAAAGGTCTCACTAAAGCATTCCCAAGTGATAGGATTTGCATATGTACCCCTATTTTCTTTCCATTGAGTATACCATATATGAGCGACATCCTTAAGTTGGTAGGATGCTAACTCCACCCTATCACTTCCAGTCACTTGCATCACTCCGAAGATCTTCTTGACCTCATCTATGAAGTTTTGGGGATCCTCACCAATCAGGGACCTTAAAAACTCAGGCAAATTCATCCTAACAAAATCACGAACCCTGGCTGCCACTGATCCACCACTAGCATTTACAGGAACTGGAACCTGCTGGTCACACTCTGAGCTAAAAGCTGAATGGCGTTCCAAAACTCAGCATTCAAAACTTCCTGATCTGGGACTGGAGGAGTTGCGTTAGCATTGCGGGCATTCGTATTCCTTCCGTAATCTCTACGAGAAGGCATGATTTGAAAGTGCATAACGATGGATTAGAAAGAGATCATACCTTACGCATGATAAGAATATCAAGAAAGTGAAGTGTTCCTAAAGCACTTCGTAGCCTCATTCTCATTAGATGTGGTGCACTTCACACCCATGACAAGGACTCTACTTAGTGTGGATTTTTCAGACATCCTAGGACTCTTAAAACTAATGCTCTGATACCAAGTTTCTCACGCCCCGAAGCTACCTCTAGGACGCGGACACGGGACCTATGATCACACTAGTGACACCAAGCTAACCTTGTTGGAATATCGTAAGCATACTAAAGTAAATTAAAGTAAAGAAATACTGTGAAAAAGCTAAATCATGAGATAAACTGAAATGATGGGGAATACCCATACTAAATCTAAATATATATAACAAACTGAGAGTTTAACAACGACTGAAAAGTCAAACTCAAATGCTAAAGCTGAAACTAACTATGTCTGAAAATAGCCTCTACTAACTAGAAGTTCTGGGATATACCCCAGCTAAATCTAGCAAAAACTGATACTATGACTAAAAGCAAAGGAAACATGTTCGTTGTCCTTGGAGAATGAGGACTCACCACTGATGCTGCTGAGTTGAAGATCGGGAGCCGATCTATGTGTGATCTGGAAACTGAAAACCTGAACCTGCATCACAAGAAGATGTAGCACAGAGTATGCGTCAGTACTTGAAAGGTACTGAACATGCATGATAGAATAAAGTTGAACAATAAACATAACTGAACCAAAGCATATATCTGATCAAAGATAAGAGACAAGCATGATACTATACTGAGAATACTAAACATGAACTAAGTGGATGCAATGACCAAGTTTATAACATGCTGAGACTGAAATCTGACTGTGACTGATAACATGGTCAATGCAATAGAATCTGACTGTAAGGGAGCTACTAATAACCGACATAAAACCATATGAGCTAAATGTGGAGTCCGATGTATAAGCCCCATCGAGAGGACCCAATATACCCTGCCACAGGTATAGAGGCATGGTTGGCGTGATCACTAAAATATAATTCCCACAGATGGGACTTATAAACCTACAGGAGCACGTAGTTCTAGGACTATTCAGGTACGTTGAACCCTAGTCCACTCAGTATTAAGCTACTCCCAATTAGAATGTATATAAGCAATTTTATGACTAAAATGTGAAGTATTGGATAACTCAATTACTGACATGCAACCTCTGAGAATGCAACAATTATGACTGATAATGTGACTTCGTAAACTAAAGCATGTATATCTGAAATCACTGGCCTAGCATGTTTAATTCATGAACTAAAAGAACTACATAGCTAGGGTTCTGAATTTATGAAAGAATCTACACAAAACGATACAAAAATTATGATAATTTGATTTGGATCATTCTAACCGCTAAAACCTAACAATTTCTAACATTCAAGAAACTCTATGTCTAGATATTATTAAGGGAATCAAGATTCCGATTGAAATCTAGGGACCTAATGGGTGAAAGGAACCCACTAGTGAAATACCACATACCTGGTGACAAATTTCACGGAGAAATCTTTCAATTTTGGGGTAGGAACTGATGAAAACTTGTTGCGTTATTGAACTAGGGCTTGGTCGACTTTCTCCTATGTTTTGCTCTAAGTTTAGTGAGTTTTTGGTGAATAATTGATTAGGGTAAGTTCTAATTAGTTTACTAGGCTAAAACTAATCAAAACCACGTAGTTTAGGGGGTGAAACAACGTAGTTTAGGGGTCTAACAGATTAGGAAAAGACCAAATGACTCCTGACTTAAAATCTGCTGAAGCCGCCGACGAGACTGATCGATGATCTGTGGCTAGATCCACGATCTGTCCTGTCAGTCCGTTGTATTGACTTTAGAGGATGGGTTCTAGGGAGTCCTGAGAGTCTCGACATACGAACTGATCGACGGTCCATGGAGTGATCCAAGATCATTCCGTCGATCGACTTTAGAGGATGGGTTTTGGGAGGTCCTTAGGGTTTCAACCTACGGACTGATAGACGGTCTGTGGACTGATCCGCGATCCGTCCTGTCAGTCCGTCGATCGACTTCAGATGATGGGTTCTGGGGGTCCTAAGGGTCTTGACCTACAGACTGAGCGATGGTCCGTGGACTGATCCACGATCCATCCTGTCAGTCCGTCAATCAACTTCAAATGATGGGTTATGGGGGTCCTGAGGGTCTCGACCTACAGACTGATCGACGGTCCATGGACTGATCCACGGTCCGTCCTGTCAGTTCGTCGATCGACTTCAGAGGATGGGTTCTGGTGGCGTTGCAGGTGGTGAACCATGGACCACAAGAACGGGCCGTGGGTCGTCCTATGGTCCGTGAGTGGCAACCGTGGGTTGTACCTGCAACTTCTGAAAAAAATCTGCATTTTGGTAGTTTTAGCATACGGGGTGTTACACATATGGTGAGTTCACTTTTGAGGAGATCGCTGGAAAACTAGAGATGATTTCCCGAACCAATAAGGCATGAAGCACTAGAAAGGCTAATACTGGAAGGAGTACGTTCACTATTCAAACTGCACCAACCAAGTCAAATCAATGACTATATTCGTGAAGAGATGGCTCAAATGAGGACAGAAATGGGCTTGGTACTGAAGCATGTGAGTGGAAATGCAAAAGGGTGAATGCGGTAAATTATCTAACTAGAACTCCACCACCGCCAGTTGAGGAATTTTACTATGAGGAGGATGCAAAATTGGTGAATGATCAGATGGGGGGTTTCCAAACCAGTGCCCAAGGTTCCAACTCGGATAATTGGCGCCAAGGTCAAGGAAACCAAGGTCGGAACTATGGAAACTACAATCGAGAGGAAAAATATGTTCGGGATGGGAACTACAATCGTGATAACAACCACAACTGGAACAACTATGACAACATGAATGATAGGGTTAGGCCCTATGTTCCACCTGTTAATAGAGAATCTGGTAGTAGAGAGGCTGGTAGTAGTATGTCAGGCATTGAGGATATGATGCAAAAGATGATGAAAAGGTTTGATGCAACTGATGAGAATGTGAAAGAGATGTGAAATTACTTGTTTGGAATCAGTCAAAAAGTTGATGTCCATGCAGTGTCAATCAAGCAATTGTGCAACAGTTTAGTTAGTTGTCCACCATTGTGAACCCACGTCAGCCTGGCACATTTCCTAGCAACACCATCTAGAATCCAAAAAATGATGGGCATTGTATGGCAGCCACTACTCGTGGAGGTAAACAGACTAGTGATCCCCCTATGCCGTCTGAGGTTGAAAGAGAGGTAGAAAAAGATGCGGATGAGATTGAGGTTACTGGAGAGTCGAAGATGCTACAAAAAAGGAAGATGAGTTGACCCAAAAAGTTGTTCTCATGCCTAGACCTCTACCTCCATTCCCACAGAGGTCGGTGAAAAAGACCGAAGAGGGAAAATATCGCAGGTTCATATCTAAGTTGAAGAAACTGTCCATAAATGTCCCTTTGATAAAAGCTTTGGAACAAATGCCTGGGTATGCTAAATTCATGCAAGACTTGGTGACCAAAAAGAGGGCGGCCAGTTTTGAGAATGATGAGAAGCTATAACATTGTAGAGCAAGAACAAGGTCAAGCTTCGGATTCAAGTTCCAACCTTTTCACTCCAATTTCGTGAGGAAAAAATCAACTAAGGTATGGTAATCTCGATCCATGGAGTGCTTTCCTCCATGGAGCCCTTAAACTCTCCAATTTGAAACTAGGAAAAATCTTCAAAGACCTAGAGTTTTCTTCTAATCATGGATTCTTTCTCAAATCGTTTTCAAAGGTTAAATTATCATATGTTATGGATTAATTACTGTTTTTAGGACGTTTTTATGATAAATTTCCCATGAATCCATGAGAATCCCTCTAACCCTAATTTTATGAATACAATGTGGGTGAATTTGTAGTAAGGTCAATTGTATTAAATTGTTCTTGTTGTAATGTGGTTTCTTGCTCATATTATTGTTCATGTTGAATGTAATAACCCTAGATTGAAAGGGGGAATGTGATCCTTGACCCAAGATGGGTAAGACATGAGGTTTATGCCAAATTATGAGTTACCATATACATGCACTATATGAACATGATTATAACCTTATTATTGTGTTAATTGAAAGTTCATTCTCATAAACATGTAATGATCATGATGTGAAGATTATTCTCACTATGTTAGGGTTTTAAGGTTGAAAGTCCATTCTCACCTAATGAACCTATGAGCTATTATTATGAATTGTGTTGGATGGAGGGTAAGCTACTACGTCGTGCTTGTAAATTCAATTCAAAGACTAAATATATAATTGTGGGAAGTAATGCTTAGCACCGAGTGGATATTGAATATGAGATGGAAATACCCCCGCTAGAGAGGACGGATTTCTATAATGTATCTCATGAGATGGAAGCTCCCCCGCTAGAAAGGGCGGGTTTCTAGTAACAATCTCTGTATCCCATAACTATTTGCCCACATAGGTCTTTAGCTAGTGGATCCAGCTAAAAGCTATACACTTAGTTCTACCTTAGGCAAGTAGGACACCTCTTTTAAGTGTGGGGCACGAACCGGATTCCATGTCTAGCTCACATTAAGGCTTATTCCCAAAGTGATAATGAATGTAAAGTATTAACTATGTTTGCTTAAGGAGTTTACTTAGTATAGGTAGGATTATGGGGTCTTACTTATGCATGGCACAAGTAGACTTTGAGAGTATTCATGGTGGGTTCCTATTATGATATGATGACTTATACATTGATTATGCTTGTGATACATGCTTTATTCCAGTTCTCATTATGATTCTTAAACTTTATAAAGATGCATACTGTTCAACTAAATTATCCCTTTTTGCATATTTTCATGATTTTATGTATGATTATCATACTTAGTACATTAATTGTGCTAACCCATATTTCTTCTATTTTTCTAACAAGTATAGGTTCCAGTGTGTGAGAGAATTATCCCTTCTAGTTTAAGCTTGGGTTGACTACTCTTCAAGCTTGTGGTATGTCCTCATGGATCCCAGGACAAGAGCTTTTATTGTTGTTTCCTTTTCTTATGTTGTACTAGACATTTTCATATTCTCTATTGTAAGGGCTTTGACCCTATTATTTTGAGATTTTGATTGTAGTAGATGACTTAAATGAGACTATGTCTAGACTTCCGCTTTACTTTTATAAAGATTTCCTTACAAGACTTCAAATTGTGTTTTTATTCTCTATTATTATATACTGATGTGATGATAATAAGCTAAGTGGCTTACTTGGGGGTCTTCCGGGGTTCTATGTGCCATGTTACGTCTAGGGGGTACCCTTGGGTCGTAACAAACTTGGTAATCAGAGCAAAAGGTTTAGAATGATTATAGGATGATGTCTCATAAGCGACATCTAGTAGAGTCTTGTTCATAGTGTGAAGCGTGCCACATTTATGAGTAAGAGGCTATAAGATGTTAGGAACTTACACTTCTTTTATTACTCTTAAGTCGTGCTATAGAGTTTAACTCTATAGAGTCTTCCTTCTAATCCTTCTCTTGTGTCTTCAGGAAATGAATACACGAAGGGCCAACACAAGAAGGGTGGAAGAGGAGAATGTGGACCAAGGAGTTCGTCAAGGGAATCAAGTTCCTTTAGATGAGCAAGATCCGGTTGACCCGGTAAATGTGACTCAAGCGGAATTTACGGCTTCTATGCAAATGATAACCCAAGCCATGACGACCCAAACTCAAGCCATGATGGCCCAAGCTCAAGCCATAACAAATCAAGCCCAAGATATTACGGATCAAGCCACTTGGGATGTTGAGCCTCGTGTGAATCCCAATATGAGTTCTATGGCTTCGACGTTGAGGGATTTTTCTAGGATGAACCCCCTCGAGTTCCTTGGTTCCAAGGTGGAAGAATATCCCCAAAGGTTTGTTGATGAGGTTAGTAAGATACTTGGTGCTGTGGGAGTGTCTTCGGAGGAAAAGGCGGAGCTAGCTACCTACCAACTAAAAGACGTAGCTCAAATTTTGTATGAACAATTGAAGGATGAGAGGCCAAGAGGATTGGGTGTTCAAAGAAGTATTCCTTGATAGGTTTTTCCCCCTAGAGTTGAGGGAACAAAAGTTGGTGGAATTTATGAACCTTCGTCAAGGGGGTATGAGTGTGAAGGAGTATTCTCTCAAGTTCACCCAACTATCTAAGTTTGCTACAACCTTGGTGGCAAATTCGAGGGCTAGAATGAATAAGTTTGTGATGGGAGTGTCCAGTTTGGTTGAAGAAAAATGTCGTACGGCAATGCTCCATCATGACATGGATATCTCAAGGATCATGGTTTATGCTCAACAAATTGAGGAGACAAAACTTAAGAAAATGAATAGAGAAGTAAAGAGGGCTAGAACAGGTGAAGGGAGTTTCTCCAATACTAAGTCCGATGGGCAAGGTCGGCCAAGGTTTAAGCAAAGGTTCTCCAAACAAAGCTCCTCTAATGCTTCTCCAATGGTCAATAAGGATAAGGTGCCTAACCCTAAGCCTCAAGGTGGCAATAGTGATGGGTATTCTAAGGTTAAGCCTACTTGTGCTAAATGTGGTAAGAAACATGATGGCAAATGTCTTACCGGTTTGGGTGTTTCCTATGGTTGCGGTAAGAGTGGGCACCAATTGAGAGATTGTCCAACACGTTCGTCAAAGGGAAAAGAAGATAAGCAAACTCCTCCAAACAGTTCAAATTCTAATGATCAAAAGCAAAACCGCTTTTATGCTCTTCGATCCCGAGAAGACCAAGAGAGATCCCCGGACGTGGTGACCAGTATATTGCAAGTCTTTTCTATTAATGAATATACTTTGTTAGACCCCGGTGCCACATTGTCTTTTGTGACCCCTTTAGTGGCTATGAAATTTGAAATACTCCCCGAAGTCTTATTGGAACCTTTTTCGGTTTCTACCTCGGTTGGTGAGTCTGTAGTGGCTAAGAAAGTCTATAGGAGTTGTCCTATCTATTTGTCTCATAAAATCAACGCGGTGGATTTGGTAGAGTTAGATATGTTTGATTTTGATGTAATTTTGGGGATGGATCGGTTGCATGCATGTTATGCCTCAATAGATTGTAGGACCTGGGTGGTCAAATTTCAATTTCCCAATGAGCCAATTTGGAAAGGGGGGAATTCTACTCCTAGGGGTCAATTTGTTTCATGTCTAAAACCTAGAAAAATGATCTCAAAGGGGTGCATGTATCATATTGTTAAGGTAATGGATGTTGAGTCCAAGGTCTCTTCTTTAGAGTCGGTCCCCGTGGTGAGTGAGTTTCCGGAAGTCTTTCCTGATGCCATGCCCGGTATTCCTCTCGAACGGGAAATACACTTTGGCATTGATCTTTTG
Organism: Solanum tuberosum; assembly: GCF_000226075.1. Classification (NCBI taxonomy): domain Eukaryota; kingdom Viridiplantae; phylum Streptophyta; class Magnoliopsida; order Solanales; family Solanaceae; genus Solanum; species Solanum tuberosum. The sequence goes on along the minus strand of NW_006239200.1, from coordinate 732,236 downwards.
ACGGATACACAACCCATATCGATCCCTCATTATAGAATGGCTCTGGCTGAATTGAAAGAGTTAAATAAACAACTAAAGGATTTGCTAGACAAGGGCTTTATTCAACCAAGCATCTCTCCATGGGGTGCTCTAGTATTGTTTGTGAGAAAGAAAGATGGGTCCCTTAGGATGTGTATTGACTATCACTAATTGAACAAGGTAACAATAAAGAATAAGTACCCTCTTCCTAGAATTGACGATTTGTTTGACCAACTCCAAGGGGCTAGCTATTTTTCAAAGATTGACCTACATTCGGGTTATCACCAACTAAAGGTGAGGGGGTGGACATTCCCAAGACGGCCTTCCGAATAAGATATGGTCACTATGAATTCCTAGTAATGTCTTTTGGTCTAACAAATTCCCCGGCGGCATTCATGGATCTAATGAATAGGGTGTTCCGACAATATCCTGATATATTTGTAATTGTCTTTATTGATGATATTTTGATCTATTCAAGGAGTGAGGTTGATCAAATGAGGATTGTGTTACATGTCCTTAAAGACCACCAATTATATACAAAGTTTAGTAAATGTGAGTTTTGGTTGAGGTCGGTAGCTTTTCTTGGCCATGTTGTGTCTAGCAAGGGTATTGAGGTTGATCCCAAAAAGATGTATGTGGTTAAGGTATGGCCTAGAACTTTGACTCCTACCGATATTAGAAGCTTTTTGGGTTTGGCCGGGTATTATAGAAGATTTGTGGAGGGTTTTTCCTCCATTGCTTCTCCATTGACGGCTTCGACTCAAAAGAAAGCTAAGTTTGTGTGGTCGGAGGCTTGTGAGAAAAGCTTCCAGGAGTTGAAAAATAGACTTACTTCCGCTCTGGTGTTGACTTTATCGGAGGGTACTGATGGGTTTGTGGTATATTGTGTCACTTCTCGAGTGGGTTTGGGATGTGTCCTTATGCAACATGGTAAAGTGGTTTCCTATGCTTCAAGGCAACTTAAGGTACATGAGAAGAACTATCCGACCCATGATCTTGAATTAGCGGCGGTGGTGTTTGTACTAAAAATATAGAGACATTACTTGTATGGGGTCCATGTAGATGTCTTCACCGATCACAAAAGTCTCCAATATGTGTTTACCCAAAAGGACTTGAATCTCCGAGAAACAAGGTGGTTAGAACTTTTAAAAGATTATGATATGAGTGTCCGGATGCCCTTAGTAGACTATCCATGGGTAGTGTGACTCACATAGAGGATGAAAAGAAGAATTTAGTCTATGATGTGCATAGGTTGGCCCGGTTAGCTGTACAACTAGTTGTTCTCCTAAAAGTGGTTTCACGGTTCATAAGGGCTCCGAATCGTCTTTTGTTGCAGATGTGAAGTTGAAGCAACACCTTGATCTTATTTTGATGGAGTTGAAAGAATTGGTACTTGGGAAATCCGTTGAGGCTTTCTCCCAAGGGGGAGATGGGGTGCTTAGGTACCAAGGTCGATTATGTGTTCCGGATGTTGATGGGTTAAGGGAGCAAATTTTGGAAGAAGCTCATAGCTCTCGGTATTCTATTCATTAGGGAGCCACCAAGATGTACCTTGATCTACGGGAAGTCTATTGGTGGAATGGTATGAAAAGGGATATTGTGGGATTTATAGCCAAATGTCCTAATTGTCAACAAGTTAAGGTTGAACACCAAAGGCCAGGAGGTTTGTTACAAGATATACCCATTCCCACTTAGAAGTGGGAAGAGGTAAATATGGACTTTGTTGTGGTTTGCTTCGTACTAGAAGGCAACATGATCCTATTTGGGTCATTGTTGATAGATTGACAAAATCATCCCATTTTATTCTCGTCAAGGTTTCCCTTTCGGCGGAAGATTATGCTAATTTGTACATAAGGGAGATAGTGAGGTTACATGGGGTTCCCTTGTCCATCATTTTGGATCGGGGTACTCAATTTACTTCACATTTTTGGATGTCATTCCAAAAGGGGCTTGGTACTAAAGTGAAGCTTAGCACCGCTTTTCACCCTCAAACGGATGGTCAAGTGGAGCACACCATTCGAAATTTAGAGGTTATGTTGAGGGCGTGTGTTATTGATTTCAAGGGTAATTGAGACGACCACTTGCCATTAATAGAGTTTGCCTACAATAATAGTCACCACTCAACTATCGGTATGGCTCCTTCTAAAGCCTTGAATGGTAGAAGGTGTAGGTCTCCGGTTGGTTGGTTTGAAGTGGGTGATATTTCTCTTATTGGTCCCGAGTCAGTGTATGAGGCCATTGAGAAGGTTCGACTTGTAGTGACCCTTTCGAAAGGATACTACCACTTAAACAAGAAATCTAATTAAATACTTGCAACATTTAAAAGAGATTAACTATGGCCATATTGATTATAATTTAGTAGAGGGATTAGGTTCATAAAAAAAGAAATAGTTAAGGATGTGCATCCTGCCCATTTAAATATTTATTTGATGTCAAATTGATATTGCACAGAATTTTAACTTATGGTGGAAAAACCCTTCCAAAATAATATAAGCCAATAACTCACGAGGATTTTATGCATATATTATCCTCACACTGCAAAAATGATATAAAAAGAATATTACCAACTTCCGAGTACCCAAATTAGGTGGTTCATGCTTCACACAACCATTCAAAACAAGTGGTAAATTTAATATATTACAAGACTTGGGCTTACACACCCCAAAAGAACAAAACATATA